>NC_044927.1:21093288-21128588 GCF_003576645.1 Ipomoea triloba
TTTTTTTTTTTTTTTTTTTTTTTTTTTTTTTTTTTTTTTTGAAAAACAAAACGATGAACATTAACTAAGTAAATCAAAGATTAAAGCTTTGTACACGAAAGAAAAGGATAAGGAATGGTAAATCACTCCATGTCTCAATACAATCTGTCTTGGATATGGCACTCCTAGCTAGTAAATGGACCACCAAATTCCCAGATCGTTTAACATGTTTAAAAAGAAAAAAAAAAAAAGAAAAAGAGTAAATGTTGTAAACTGTTTTTCTAGTTCAATTACTTCCTTTATAATTAAGTCGAAGAAGGTATTCGTTCTATATGTTATGAGACCGCTTAGCACCTCCATAGCATCAGTTTCAACTTGTCTGTTATCCAGCATTTTTCATCCAATATAAGGTTTCCCCAATGCCTATAGCTTCTACCACCTTTGGATTGAAAACACCTTTCCATGGGACTTCCTTTGCCATAACAAAGCTGCCCTCCTGATCACGCACAATGCATCCTAGGCCTATCTTCTTACCTGCAATGTCAATTGCTACGTCTACATTCATCTTGAGCCAACCTTCAAGAGGTTTTTCCATTTTATCACCAAAGAATTTTTCATATTCCTCATTTGGTCTCCTAGTCTCCTATCTTTCCTCCAACCTTGTAAAAAGTTGTTGGCCTCTCGCAGAATATCATATGATGATAATATTTTTTTATTTTTTTTATTCCAAGCCTTGTTTCTAGCTTTTCACAAACTCAAACATGCCATTATTAATTCGCAACATTCTGCCCGAGGAAATTAATCTTAACCCGTTCTTGGAAAGAATCAACATTTGTCATCCTTAAACCCCCCACAGTATCCCATCAATCTTTAGCCATTTTGCAATACACGAACAAATGATAAAAGATTCATTTTCGCTGAGACAGAGTAGGACATTGTACATGTTTTACCTGAAGGTTAGGAAGGCAAATCACACAAGCTTGCCAGAATAATAACTTCACTTTTGGAGGGATATTGAATGCCCACTTCCTTGTACAACTTATATTTCTATTATTTGAGCTTCCCCTATGATTTTCTGGTAACAACTCTTGACAGAAACTCTCCCTTTTCCTCATCATTCCAAATAAGCTTGGCGTTAGGTTTAGTCACTAATATAGAGATATTCATAATCAGTCTTGTCTCTCTGGTTAAGTTATGCCATCAGATCGTAGAAGACATTCCACCAAGATGTCTTGTAATTCTTGTTGAGCCATAGATTGCACCATAGAACAGGTAGGATCAGGTAGCTAGGGATCTTTGTATACATGAACGGATTTTCCATTTCCAACCCTCCACCTTAAGTTATCCTTTATGATGAGTTGCACTTTCATTATGCTATTAGCACCCATTTTAGCTTCCAAAAAGTTTGCCTTTGAGAAGTATCTTGCCTTATATAAGTCTTTGATACTAAAGACTTTGGATTACACAATAATTTCCAAACTTGTTTACATAGAAGAACTACGCTCATTCTACTATAAACTCCATCCCTTCCATCTTCTTTGGTCTACATAATGCCCTCCAAGACTTCCATTTGATCTCCCTATCACCATCACCCTCACAACCCCGGCCCACCAATAAGCAATTATTGTCGTTTCAATTTCTTCTCACAACCCCAAAGGGATAAGGAATACACTCATTGCATAATTCGAAATTGCTTGAACTACATTCTTTAAACAAGATCTCTCTACCCGCTCTTGGTATGAACTTTCCATTCCAACTACGAATTCTCCCAAGACCTTATATTTTATGAACCCCCAAGATCTTTCTCTTCATTCTCCCTATTAATGATGGTAAGCCAAGATACCTCCCCCCACCCTAATTTCCATGATCTTACTCACATAATTCTTACTCTCCACTCCCACATTCTTGCTAAAAGATAAAGAAGATTTGTTATAATTTATCAGCAACAGACTTCTCCAAAACTTCCTTTAGAACCTATATTCCAATGTATTTGTTCTACAGAACATGTAGCAATCGTCTGCAAAACATATATGTGTGATCATCGGTGCCCCTTTATTAATCACAACTCCATGGATGTTACGAAAAAAGGGGGTCACATTGCCTTAGACCTCTTAATGGAACAATCAGTCCAATTTTGTCTCCTTCATTTATGATCTTGTATTGCAGAGTTGAAATACATTTCTCTATTAAAGAAATCCAATGTGCATTAAAACCTAACTTCTCTAGGATAGTCAACAGTAAACACCATTCAACCCTACCGTAAACTCGACTCCTATCCAATTTTAGGACAGTAAATCCCACCTTTCCTTGAGTTTTCTTCTTCAAATAATGGTGTACCTCATATGCAATCATTATGTTGTCGATAATAAGTCTTCATGGCACGAACACACTTTGTGCTTCCGATATCAAGTTCTCCAAAATTGACTTCATCCTATTTGCAAGCACTTTGGAACAAATCTCATACAAGACATTGCATTGTGCAATAAGCCTTTTAAGTCTCCCATTCCCTGGGTCTTGTTGATCCCTTTAGGTAGAATTTCCCTATGAACAAAATCTTCACAGAACCGTACGATGTAGTTGCCCAATATTGTTGATAAATGTCTGAATTTATTAAACCATCTTTACATGAAGATTTATTCAGGTAGATCTGGAATAGCGCATCTTAAACCTCTAATTTATTCACCCTTCCACTAAGGATGAGGTTTTGAACTTCAGAAATTTTCAGAGGGATACAATCCAACACATGTCTCATATCTCCTTTGGAACACTTGAAAAGATTGTTGTAAAATTCTCACATTAAATTGTTCAGATTACTGCCCTTTTCCACTCAATTGCCTTACTCATCCTTCAGTCATGTGATTGTGTGGTTCCTTCTACGACATATGACTGAGTTATGAAAGAATGTTGTGTTTAGGTCACCTTAGCTTCCTTCAACCAAAACTCTTTGGACCCCTGTCTCCAATAGGTGTCCTATTGCTCTAGAGCAAGCAAATAGAACCTTTGTGCTTCTGCAAAAGAATCCATCCCTTCAATGTTTGTATTGTAATTTTACTTTGAAGCTATTAATGCCTCCCAGTACTCTTAGTACCACAGAAAAAGTTCACAAGCTAGCTCACAGTTCAAGACCAAATGCATGTAATTAGGGACCTATTTCAAAATGAATTCTGCAAGGAGAGTGCAGACATCATTCATAGGATTCCAATTCAAGAGAAAATGTTTGAAATCAAACTTACAGGATATTTTAAATCTTTAATCATGAAGAAGAATTTATGTTCTTTTTATGCATAATTTTTTATAAATAGATATCACCTAAAATTAAAAATCTTATAAAGACGAACTATCAAGAAAAGTCAACAACTTTGGGTAAAACGTGAAACACAAGAAAGAGCCTTCTAGTTGGTGGCTCTTTGATTAAAGGTGGGTCAACGTGAGGAGTAGTCCAGTCCCTTTTGCAAGGGGGAAGCAGAATCCAATATCCATGATGCACTTGTCTCAGGACGTACCCTACTCCCCCTAAATATGGACTTTGACATGTACCAAGATTCATATCAACTTTTTCTTGTCCACCCTTGCTGATTCATGAATCTTAGGGCAGAAATGTCAGGTTTGTATTATTGTGGGGTGGCTGTGGAAAAGTAGAAATGATAAACCCAACTCTTTGAACTGCACCCATGAAAAGATAAATCAAGTCTGTTTAATTTCGAGACTTAACACCAAGTTATACACTTTTACAGACTAAGGAATTCAACCCAAACCCAAATTCGAACTTCTAATGTTCATGACAAGAATCAAACATCTCCTCTACTACCGAAGCAAGTTTTAAATTTTGAAGATCAGTTTTTTAGTCATTGAATGTAATTGACAAGACTAGGAGCATCCGTTTTGAGTTTAGGAAAGCTAAAAACTTTACCTTCTAGCGATTTAATCCCAGGTTGAAAGCTACTAATAAAAATGCACACTAAAAAGTCATAAAATGCAGAGGCTAAGATCTTCAAATCAAGAAGCTTCAGTCCTAGATTCTACACAACAGAGCCACGCCTGAAAGCTAAGCAGGCGAGCCAGGTGATGCGGAATAATTTTTTAAAAATAAAATTAACCAGATCCTAACTTTCATATCAGATAACCAAACCTTGAAACTAACTGAAAGTAAGCCAGGAAGTGCAAAAACCATTGAGTTGCCTTTCCATCTAACATTCAGTGATGCCATGACAAGATCAGTTGCATAATAACAGGTTTGAATAGCCGGTGTTTGCCTGGGGAAAACGCTTCTGATTTGTGAACCAACATTTAGAAGTCTGTCATAATCATTTGAAGTCTCCATTTTACTTCTTGTTGCAAGAGTCCTCAAGCTTAACATTAGGGTCATTTGGAACCGCTTCTCCAGGCTGTCTGGGTTGGGTAGATTCCAGCTTCTCCTGCAATGTAAATCTCACATATGTAACAAATTTACGAGAGAAACAATGGGAGGATACATACAGTCACTGATGAGTGCATCACGCACTAATGTCAAAACTTTTAAGTCATGAAATCCAAGTGATACTAGCAAAACCTAAAAGTAACATGAGGGAAATGAGTAGTAGAATTACCATTAATGTAGCATTTTCGAGCCTCAATTTCTCCATATCCTCTTTCAACTTATTCATTTCAGACTTGAGATTAGTATTGTCCTTGTTCAGGGACTCATATCTCCTCACCACCTCCTCATATTCAGCCTGCATTAAAAATACAAAAACAATGAGTAATGTGGAAATCCCAAGCTATTTTCAGTAGTACAGCTATAAGTCTTAACTGTATTCTTTTCTATTTGTTTCCTATTATTTGGTTCTCATCATAGGAAAATGCTAATTGCGCTCAAATTTGTACTTGCTAACATGGCTTCAGAATCCTTTAAACGGAGTATCATTGGCCTTTAACCTCACCACAAATTCATCAAATCAAACCACATTAGCCGGTGCAAATTTGAGTGCACTAGCATTATCATTTCATATATAACCGATCCAACATCCTATTATTTGGCTTATAATTCCTGGATACTAGATTTTGTAGGAATTTTTTCCTTGTTTATGGCTTGATTATACAGTCACATTAGTATTAACAACTGGTCTTGTTCATGACCAAAATAGATGAAGAAAGTAAACCTTCTATTCTCAGAAAAAGAAAAAAAAAAAACGCACACACAACAATAACATCAACAACTTCAAAGGTATCAACCCTTTTTATTGAAAGAGGCAGCATCCAAATGGAGTGGATGAAAATAGGGAATTTTTAAAACTTGAACAAAAATAGGTAAAACTACTCTCTTTAATGCATTTGAGTCAAACAATGCATTACACAAATGGGTTTCTTACGTTTAAAAAAAAAAAAAAGGCATTGGTGAAAAATAGAAATTAGCTCGAAATGCATTTAAGAAATACATTTTGGTACCAAACACATTAGCTTAATCAGTTAATGTGTTTGAGATCTATTCTAATTTCAATATCTAATTTTAATAAAGCAGAGTGAGAGGAGAACACTATGGAAATTTCAGAAACTTGAATCCTTGTACATGGAAATGCAATCTCAATAATCCCTGGGAAGCATAAGAATTAACTGATATCATGATGGTTTAATATGATGTGGTAATTTTAAAATATAAAAATAAAAGTTATAGTGTTTTCCTGGGGATTACTGAGATTGCATTTCCATATACAAGAATTCGAGTTTCTAAAATTTCCGTAGTGTTTTCCTATGACTGACCGCACGCTCACTCTGCTTTATTGAGATTAGAATAGATGCCAAAGCAAAAATTAATTTGTTAATGGAATGGAGGATGTATTTTTCATATTTACCGGAGAAATATTTACACCTGGCGTAATTTATATTTTCACCAATGCCAAAAATAAATATTTGAAAACATAAGAAATGCATTTATGTAATGTGTTTTTTACTCAAACACATTAGAGAAAGTAGTTTTGCTTTTTGTCCAAATTTTAAAAGCTGTCTTCATCCACTCCATTATGATTCTCCATCTTTGCCTCCTATCCACTGGAGTTGTACATCTCCAAAGTCTCATCTTCTCAAATACTTCCAATTTCTAGTAATAGAGGATCTGGTTCGTCCACTAACTTTCTCGTCATAAGAAACAAAAATTGAACAGGCAGAATTAGGTCCCATTAAGTTATGATGTTTATACGTGGAAAAAGGAAAGATGGCTTCTTGGGGTGAAAATTGCAAGACCAAGTATGGGCCTTGCTGTCTCACCTCAAGGAGGTTGGGATGCTGGGTTGTAAGCTGTCTGTTGGGCACGTGGTTGTAATAAAAAATGTCTACACTCCTGCTGCACAACAGACAACAGACATTCTGACCAAGGCTCTTCCCAACGCTATGTTCAAAGAAATGAGATACAAGCTAGGCTTAATCAATACCTTACAGCCCAGCTTAAGGGAGAATGTGGAGACCCCAAGTTATTTTCAGTAGTATAGCTATAATTCTTAATAGTACTCTTTGTTATTTGTTTCCTATTTCAAAGTTCATATAAAAGTGATCCTATTATGCAGTTTTTAATTGCCTGATCCTTAGGAAATTTATAGGGATTGTTTCCCTGTTTATGGTTGGACATTACCAGCCAAATTTAAATAAATATCTGGTCCTGTTCACAAGCCGAATAGATTAAGAAAAACTTTTATCTGATTCTTAGAAACTTCAAGTAAAATACCAGTAGACAAAACAAAATCACGACATCCTACCTGCTTCCTTAGCCTGGATCTCCTTGCAGATTCTCTGTTAGCTTGCTTCCTTTTCTCCCTTTTCAGCTGCCGTTCATCCTGAAGAAGCAGATATTTCACCTCAAATTAACAAAAGGTAAGCACTGATACTTTCAAACAACTTAAGCCTTAAGGACAAATATCATTTGAGTAGGATGAGTGTATATTTCAGGTCTTTTTTTTAATAAATTCTAGTACACTCCCTATTTTTCTAAAATGCATAAAAGTTGGTACAATTGTGATATTATAATAATGAATGATTTAATCTTTTTGAAATGATAAAATAACAAAGGATTTGAACTCAAATGAAGAACAATTTACTAACATTACCTGGACCGAGACTTCAATGGGAAACCTTACAGCATTACGAGCGAAGCTTATTTCTGGAGTTCTATTTAAGGAAGGCTGTTCAACAGTTTTAGGATCCTCCATACCTTCATTACTTTCATCAGTAGAAGTCGCAACGTCATCACTGCACATGATATGCAATAATAAGAAAGTGAAACGAGAGTTGGCAAGCAAGCATGACCTTGACAACGACAAAAGTAATGGACAAGAAAGCTCCGTTCACTTCTCATCTACCTAGTTCATACTAAGGAAAGATCAGAGGATGCAATTATGAAGGATATCAAACCTTTGTGATGTCCCATGGACAGATCCTTCAGCATTAACCTCAAAGTTGTCATTAGTGATTGGCACAGCAAGCCCATTATGCCCTTTTAACCTTTTTGCTGAATTTTGATCAATAGCCTCTGATGGCTTAGGAACCAATTCCACGCTTGAAGTAACTGCAGCCTAAGGAAAACAATATTAAAAATTAATATCTTTCCATGGACACCAGAAACACAACTATTCTGTATATGATCTTAATTACAGAGTATTATTTATAAAAGTAGACAGGAAAGAAATCTTATGACTTGCAAATGAATAAAACAATCCCTCAGATATTAACAAATTTTCCAAACAATTTGTAACAAGCAAATATTCATAGACAGAATGGAGAAAAGCCAGCACACCACGATAGGAAATAAAAAGAAAATTATTAGCAGAAAGCACTACTTACTAGAGAGACTGCAGGATGAGCATAAACAATTCCTTGAGGGTAGATCATTGGATAAGGCATCCCATATGGGGGCATGAATGGCTACAAATAATGACATTCAATATTTACAAAGACTAAGTCAGTGGTTGCTCCTCCAGAAATTTCCCAACCCAATATGCTTTAGAAGTTAGAACCTAGAAAAAAAATGCAAAATAAGCAAAATTATCAGGTAAAAGAAGGCACCAGAGTACCTGTTGAGAGGGCCACATGTGAATCTGCGGAACATGCCCAGTTGGTAGCGAAGTGCTTAAATATGAAGATGGTACAGGAAATTGCTGTAGATGAAGCAAATGTATAGCTTAAAACCAGTTTCTAATAAAAACTGATATCTAAACAAGTTTTATGCAGTGCTGTTTAGGCATAAAAACTGGGGGAGGGGGGTGCTTCCTCTATATATAGACTTATAGAGGGATATAACCTGAATAATGTCAGGAAGACTATTGCATCTCCCTGAGGTGTAGATGAATAGCTTCTCAGAAATAACTGACATGGATTTACCTCTCCATCCAGTTTTAAAAAGTGCTAAACATGTTGTGAGCCTTTGAGCAAGCACATATTTCTTAATAATAGATACCCAGGTAAGGTTTGCCTTTTTCTCTCATATTCCCATTATTAACATGTTATCATCCATTCTAACTTGTGAATCATAGTCCTATATTGAACATCTCCAAACAATCTATATCAAATTTCTTCCATTTCCTCAATATGTGCACTGCTTGTGAATTGTCTTAAATAAAGTAATCTCTACTATAGTCATTTCTTGTATTGCCACACCTTCATTTTAACACTCCCTTTTAACTTACTGCCACTTCAGGGATTCTCCCACCACACTGATATAGCGATAGCGATTCTTGTATCATTGCAAACACAAATTGATTAGCATGGAAAATTTTCACTATCTTTTCTCACATAGCTCATCTTATCTCAGTAAAAATATATTAATATCCAGTTTCAACCACCATTTATAACTAAAGGAAGCAATTAAAGGGGCAATGAACAAGAGGAAAGTTAAAATTAATACTAACAACTAGTGGAGATCCCTTCAACTGAACTTTAGGCATTTCTTGCCAACAGCATGAGGAACTAACCTGTGCCGGTTGAGAACCTAGGTCACATTTTGGTGAGTTATTTTCCTCATCTTTACCCATTGTGTGCTTCTACACCTACAAAGGGTAAAGCAAATGAGCCGCTGTGGAGTCTTGACATGAAGTACTATGCTTTTCAATTACCTTTTTGACAACGCAAGCAAATTCATGATCCTTTGAAGAAATAAGAGTTGTAAAAGAAGGAAAGCAAAGTGTAGATATACAAAAAAGGGGGATATAAAATGCTGCTATAGACTTATAGTAGTAGAACATATACACACCCTAGATAATTACATAATGAAATGTTGCAAAAATATATCACCTCTGACAGAGTGACAGAACCATCCCTTTGTCTATGTAAAATTTTATTTTCCATGATTTTATTGTTGGTTTTCAATCATCGCAAAGCATTTTACAACTACTATGGACTGAAAAAATGGCAGTTCATCATCAGCTACTCATGGAATGCTGCAATTCACTTGCCACGTCTTTTTTTTTTACTATCCAATAATATAATCCCGTGGTTTTGTTGGACTTTACCTAAATTTAGGAACTGAAGTATCTAGCCCCAGTTTACTGATAGCTATCTCTGCAATAGAACGGGGACCATCAATAAACTGCCAACTTTAGCAGATTCTAAAATCAAAAATCCAATTCTTTCATAAATCAAGCTCATTACTTGCAGGTTGAAAATCAGCTCTCCAAATTAAGTAACCTAAAATATTTAATCCCTAATGAACAACAATATGCAAATTAACAAAACATCAATCTTTGCCATTCTTACACACAACAACAGACATTGCCACATTCTGATTTGCTACCGAGTAATATACATACAGTGATCTTCCTTCAATCCTTCTTTTCCAAATTCCAATGCTATTTTTATTTAGCAAAAAAATTTTTTTTGTCTTAAGTTAACTTTCGACTCTGCTGTGTTAATTCAAGTACAATCGACTTCTAACGAAATCCAATACGAAGCAGGATTAAGAACGACAGCAGTAAAGGAATAACAATCGAGGAAACCACTGAGAACAGATAAAGTAGAAGGAAAATATGCATACGTGTTGTTTGATCAGCTATCCTTGCATTCAGGCTTCTAAACTATATATAAATGGAATTGATATAAGCAAGAGAATATGGCTTACAGCAATCGAATTCGTGACTGAGAGTTACTCCGTTGATTATAAAACAAAGAAGAAATGTAAAGCGGCTTTTTCTGGGCTGGTTTGGGAATGCGGGGGTTGAGTCTCCAGTGTACGACGGTGGAACGAAGGTATTTTTGCAGGAAGAGAGAGAGAGAGAGAGAGAGAGAGAGGGAGGGAAGACGAAGAAGACAAAAAGGTGGAAAGATAGGCCACGTCAAGCGACGCGTGGTGGTCTACTTTTCACACTTGTACAACTTGGCATACATTTGGCGTTTACATATCCAATTTATGAAAATACCATTGTTTTTTTTTTAAATAGTGTTTTTAATTCGTTAGATTTGGACACGTAGATAATTGTGATTGTTTCACAGTTCTCTCTTAGACATGTGATTTTCGCCTGATTCGTCCCATATATATATATATATATATGAGAGATTTCAGGTAAGAACATGCCCTGGGTAAAAAGTGATGATCAATTTGATTCATACGTTTGGATAGATCAACGCATGAGGGTTGCTGAAAAATAAGGGTTAAAGAGGATGGGTCAGTTTTATAAATGCTACAAACATGAAAATTTATAATAATTATAAAATTAACCTCGTGTTTTTTTTTAAATTAAAATTTTTAAGCATTGATGAATTCTTAATAGACGACTAAAATCAATCTTCACTTTTTACAGATAAGTTGTTCTAATTTAAACCGATCAAGTAGGACGTACCGGTGCAAACCGAAAGCGTTATAAGTTTGTCGCGGTCAATTATGAATAACCTAAGTTAGTTTAGTTTCTTATAATCCTTTACTAGCTAAAATCACAAGGCAAACTTCACACAAAACATATATATTTATGTAGCAGGCCTTCATATAAATCAAAGGAAATTACAATGGACATCTGTCTAAATGCAAGTGATTATAATTGAATTACATTGTATGACCAACAATTACATTTTTGGTAATTATATATAAATGTATTTATTAATTTCTATAATTCATATGATTATAATGGAAAGGTTAAGGAAATTATGTTTGGGATTATCATGTACGGAGTAATTCATATGATTATCACTGAAATTAAATATAGAGAATCTCCTGCGCAATTACAGGAATTATGTATGAATTAGTAGTCAATCTGCCTACGCAATTAAATATATGGAGCCTGGTTTAATTATAAGTGCATTGATATACTTTATTCTTTTTTTTTTTTTTGAAGTAGTGCATATATGCATTGATATACCTAAATAAATGTTATATAAGTTTCAACTCCAAACCTAAAGACTTGGAGATTGATTAAATGGGTAAATTACGGGATGTGTCTCAAGTAATTTACATACCCTCAAATGTTTGTACACTAGCGCCCACAAGGTTAAATACATACCTTCTTTTTTTTTCATCGTTAAGATGTGAACACTACACCATGCGACTGCTAGTAAAGCAAAGGCAAATTATACTGTGGACTAGGGCATGGTGGGCCATAATCCAAAATAACATCATTTCATTTTAAGTGTCAACTAGTGCATCCCATTTAATGATATCATCATGTATTATATTCATAATATTTGTTTTATATGCCATAAGCCTAAACCTTAATGTTCATAAATACAAAACTAAATATACCATTTTCATTCACTCTATAGTAAGTTCATAATGTTCATTCTATATGTTCATAAACATTATGTTACAGACACATCAATGACATCATTTTTAATACTGTAACATTTATCATATATTATGTTCATAATATTTGTTCTATATGTCCATAAATCTAAACTTTAATGTCCATAAACACTAAACTAAATGCACATCATATGTTTTTCCATTCATTATATAGTAAGTTCATAATGTTCCTTTTATATGTTCGTAACAACAAAGCTTAATGTACATACACATTATACTAGTATCATGTTTAATAACATTCATCTTGTACAATATTCACAATATTTGTTCTATATGTCCATAAACTTAAGCTTTAATGTTCATAAACATTAAACTAAACACACATCATATATATTTCAATTCATTATAGTAGATTCATAATGTTCATTCTATATTTTCGTAAAAGCAAAACTTAATGTAAATGAATAATACACTAAAGTAATGACTTTATGTACCTATATAAATAATAAAATAAGGGATAAGAGTCAAATAAGCTCTAAAAGTGCATATATATATATATATATATATATATATATATATATATATATATATATATATACACTTGATTGTGCAATTAACCCCTCAATCTATGAAAAGCTCCAATTGAATCCTTCAATTCATCAAATTATTACAATCTAACCTATTAGCCTGTAAACTTCCAATTAAGCATGACATGTCACAATTGTTGTCGCCAGCTGTCACTGTTGTCATTGCCAGCTATCATCGTTGTCATTGCCAACTGTCATAATCGTCGACTAGTCCAAGTAAGGTGATAGTTGCCACCTCCTTGCAAGTGGTAGGATGTGGCAACATTTTGCCTCCTTCCGTTCTAAAATGAGTCAAAGTCACCTCCTTCCGTAATGTAAGGAGGTAAGGAGTCGTCTCCTTCCAGGTTAGAAGGAGCTGACAATATTTTGCCTCCTTCTGTTATGGAAGGAGGCAAGACATCGCCTCCTTCCAAATTGGAAGGCGGCAACGTCACCTCCTTCTAATTTGGCAGGAAGCAAGACGTCACCTCCTTCCAATTTAGAAAGAGGCTGGAGAAGGTGACGTTTCGCCTCCTTCCATATCTGCGAACATCATTGGTAGTAGCAAAAGATTCCAAAAAAAAAAAAGATAAGACAACTTTAAAAAAAAATGACCGGCAACTTGTTAGTTACTGGTAAATTAGGTTCAATTGCACAATTTTAAAAAGAGCAGGTGTATAATTAAAACATTTTAAAGTTGGAGGGCCTAATTGTTTTTTCACTTAAAGTTGAAGGATCTATTTGACCCTTTCCCCATGAAATAATTACAAAATTAATAAACTTGTATTGTAGTAAACTGCATATAATTTTAAATTATTACTTCGTATTTAAATGACTAGTTTTTTTCTATGCGCTTTGCGTAAAAACTTGTGCCCAATATTTAAACTTAATTAGTAAATCATTTTGAAATAGATAAAATGCATTTGCAATTTTTTTTGAGTTAACGAAGTTTCATAAAAATTAACGTAAAATTTATTGTGTGGATGTATTTGAAATTAACACAAGAAATACAAATTCATTGTGATGAATATATATATACAACTGTAATTTGAAGTAAGGGTACTCAACGTTGTATTACAACTATTTTCTCCTATTGTTATTTAGTTAACATGTATCTTTCATTGTTTCCAACGTCACGTAAAAGTATGTTGCTTACTGGTCCTTTATAAGATTTTAAAATGAAAATGGCAAATGTTGTAACTATTAGAGACTGTAATTTATAAGTTTTGTTATTTTGGTTAATTGAACATCTAAAAATAAGTGATTGTAGTTGTTTTGATTGATATGATCATTTTTCTTACATGTAAAATGACGTATTTTATGAAGAAAGCACGTTGATGTAAAGACAATTGCAAATAAATAAAATTTGTTTAAATGTATTCTTCTTCCAGTTAGAGATATATCCATTCTAAATTTATATTGTCGTAGTGAAATCCAGTAATACGTGAGCCATCACATCCTGAATCCAAACATGAATAAAGTCATGTATTAACTTACCATTAGCAAACATTTAAGAACATACACACTATAAAAATTACATTTAAGAAGTATTATTGTACTATTATAATTATTCATGGAGATGAACCTATTGGATTGAGTAAAATCTAGTCTCTCAAAAATTTGACGAATAAGTAGAATTTGTCCTTTTGTGTAGGTTTTTCATTGAAACCTAATAGAAGAATTAACACTATCAATTTGAAAAAATTGAAGGACCAATCTTGGTCATTTTTAAATCTAGGGGTCAAAGTTAAAATTGAAGGAGCTTGTGGATGTTTATCTCTTATTATAATACTAGTTTTTCTTATGCGCAATGCGCAAAAAATATTTGTCCAAAATATTATGTAGTACAACTTTTATAGCATAATGTACAAAAAAACTTAACGGAAAAAACGGATATAAATGAGGGGTATAACCTTCATTCACATTTATTATATTTTTAGATAATAAAGAGAGGGGATTTGGCCTCTAAAATTGCTCCATTCTCCCGCCTAACTATTTTCCTTTTAGTTTTCCATTTGTTTTTTTGCTATACTTTTGGCTGAAAGTTCTCTTCTACAAATTGGACTCTCAAAAATTGTACCGGAGATTCAGGTTTCCAAAGATTTTGTATATGGGGAGCCGTTTCTATTTTTGTTTAAAGAAATTACGCTTCCTTATCATCATTGTTTTTTTTATCTGTACTTGTAATTGGTCGAAAAACAATTTTGGAATTAATTCATGATTTTGAATTGTTCAGTTTTAATAGGACTCTACATTTTATTTTCTCTATGTTGAATCTAATTGGTCTATTAGTCCTGAACTTATTTAATGGTGTTCTCGAAAATCCAAGAGTTTTCTTTAGGTTAGTTGCGGTATGTAGTGCCTATATGATGATTACTTTCATCTTATCTAGGCTATTTTTTGCTATATATATCCGTAAACTATCACATTTACACACCACATCACACCCCTGATACAACAAAGCTCCTTCATAAGCTCCAATTATCTGTCAACAATGGCTGGCCAATTCATTCTTGGTTCTCAACTGAAGGCCGGTTTTACCACCAAGGCTGTTAGAGTACGTCTGGTCCGTTGCTATAATGTACCTGAAAAATCACAAATCAAAGTCCATTAAGACTATTGAATGCCTATTTCATGATCAAGAGGTTAGTGGTTGTTAAAGTAGGGAAGTTGTTCAAATGTCTGGCTGTAGAGAATATTTAATTGTTCCATTGATCTTCATTGTAAACGTTTCAACTTATTATGATTAATGAATTAGCTTCGTACTTCAAAAAAAATTAGGGAAGTTTTGTTAATAGTTATATCTTTACTGTTTTTTCATTGTTAGAGTAAATTGCACTTTTGGTCCTATGACTATAGAGGTCCTATTAATTACAAACTTGACTTTAAAAACTAACAATTTAGTTCCCTAACTATGCATTTTTTTAACACATTTGGTCCTCCCGGCCAAATCACCGGCCAAATGTCACCGGAATCTTTTAATCCATTTTAATTTGTTTAATTCAGGGGCAATTTGGTCATATCCTTATTTTTCTTCCTCCTTCTTCGTCGTTCTTCTTCGAATGCCCAACTGGAGCAAAAAAAAACAGAGAGGTGTGCAGATCGACACAATTCGTAATGGTTTTTATACAAATTCAAAATTTATTTTGTCTTATTTGCTAGAATCTAGATGTCGTAATTGAATTAAAAAAAAACAATAAAAAACAAACACTAGAAATTTGTCAATGACAAATCAGAATTGCGAAATGGATGAAATTTGTGAACTGCGAACTGCCAATGAAATTTGCCAAACACTAGAAATTTGTCTGCGTCTTCCCATAACTGCTCCGCAATTCTCTTCCGCCATTAATGGCGCAGCTAGCTTGTGGCCAAATAACCCGCCGCCTAAATCATCTTCCTTGCCCTTGAAATTAATGTCATCGAGATTGTCCTTCTTAATAGTGTAAGTGTTTGGCCTGGTGTTCTGGGTAGTGTGAAAACTACCGTCGCCGCCGTTTACAGAGGAAGAATTCCCCGTGGTCAACCGAGGCATCAAAACTGTCAAGACGAAGTCAAACATTTTTTTGCAGAGCCTTTAAATTTACCGAGATTCAAAATCTTCGTTTGCCAAAGATGAGTTTAAACCCAGATTAGGGCATTAGGCCAAGCGCCATTCAATGTAATCATGCGGATGATTGCCAGGAAGAGATATTTTGGGGAAAACGACAACCAAGGTTACCGGCAGATGTTTCCTCCGCCAGCGACGGCGATGAGACGACGACGACAAGGCGACGATGATTTTCCTTTTTTTTTAAACGTCAATTGACTGTTTTGCCCCTATGAATAAATAATTTAAAAAGATTTACATTTTTCCGGCGACATTTGGCCGGGAGGACCAAATGTGTTAAAAAATGCATAGTTAGAGAACTAAATTGTTAGTTTTTAAAGTCAAGTGTTGTAATTAATAGGACCTCTATAGTCATAGGACCAAAAGTGCAATTTACTCTCTTTGTTATGAATGTAGGGCAATTTTATCCATGCTACCATCGAAAGAAATCAAGTTGACAAGTATTCCAGCAAGTTTAAAGAGGGGAAGATTTATGGAGTAAAAAATTTCTTATGTGTTACAAACTAATTGCAGTACAAAACCAACATGCTACCCTTCGTGATCAAATTTAAAAACGACACATTGGTCAAGGAATATAAGAAACTCGATTTTCCTAATCATACACTCTGGCTCACTCCCAATGAAACATGAGGTTGATGACAAGGTGTTGATAGGTATGTGATTTAATGTGTATGTTTTACATTCTACATTTATGTTTCTATTCTTCTAACCTAAGTTTTTATTTGCTCAGATATCATTGGGAGAGTAGTTGAAATCTATTCTCCTGTTGAGAGGAATTTCGATGGTAGGATGTCGAGGCTAATAGATTTTGTATTGGAAGATGGAAAGTAAGTTTGATTACTTATATATGCTATTTTTTATTCCTATTAACCATGAAATGGTGTGTGATTTTTTTCTTTTATCTTTTCAGTGAAAATCAAATCTACTGTACAGTATGGGATGATCATGTAGATCAATTGCTCCCTTATTTTAATTCAGCTTCAGTGGAACCTGTGATTTTGCTACTGCAGTTATGCAGGGTTAGGCTCCTTGACAGTAAGTCATTATATCAAATAACATTTATCTTCTTAGATTATCATATTCATATGTTTATTATCTTTCGGTTACATTTTTCTATACACAATATAAATGAGACCATGAGTTTGGTAAGATTAGCAGCGTTGTTACCTGTTAAGAGCCAATTTTCTGCTCATTGTTGACTCCCATAGACCCTGATTTTAGCCCTCCATTCTGTTGTTTCACCTTTTTGTATCTTTATCTCTATTCTTTTACCTACAAGAGAGATAAGGCAAAAGTTAGTGATTGTGATCAGTTTTTAGTGTTTTAAGGTGGACAAATTAGCAGCATTGTTACCTGTTTATATCCATTTTTGTGCTCATATTTGTAAATACATAGACCATGGTCTATGCCTTGCATTCTGTTTTTGTACTTTTTTTTATCAGCATTTCTATTTTTTTGACCTGTAACAAAGATAAGCCAGAATAATATTAGATTCTTATTATTTATTACTGTCTTAAGATGGTGAGGTTCAGATTTCAAGCTCTTTTAATGCAACAAAGCTTTGGTTTAATCATAAATACCACAATTTTCTGCATTTGTTGAAAGGTAAGTCCTATTGTCCTATTTGTATTTCTTTAGCCCTTTTTTTTGCACTGATTCTAAGTTACTTTCTATGTTCTTTTATTCCCAGTTTACCATCTCTATGCACTCCTATAAGGGGGATTGACTCAGGTTCAAGGTTGTCTATTGTTAAGAAGGAGGGGGGTTCTTCAAGTAGTCAATTTGAGGTTACTACTCTTCAGCATGTTTATGCAACAAAAGAGGTAAACATTAATTCTTCTAATTTAAATTCTAAAGTGCAAGTAGTGTAGTAACCTACTGATCAGCACCTTCATATTTCAGTTGGCAGATTTTTGGATTGCTGAAAAAATACTTGGTGTTGAGTCATTGGGAGACCGGTACTATATTTCGTGTAAGCGTAGTGGTTGTAACAAGAAACTTGTACCCCAAAATGGGTTGTTATACTGTAACAAATGTTTGAGGAGCTGGCGGGAGGGGTCAATTAGATATAAGGTTGTTCTACGTGTTAGGGATAATTCAATGGATGCTCTATTGTTGCTGTGGGATAGGGAGTGTTCAGATTTAGTCGGTGTTTCTACTCTCAGTTTAGTGAAGAAGTATGGCGTGGTGAGTAGTGCTGTTCATTTATTGTTATTGTTCTCAAAATAACAATATGATATTTTAACCTATGTTGTTACATGAATATGAAGGTATTCCGCTAGAGTTAGGGGCTCTCACTAACAGGAAGATGCTCTTTAAAATTACAATGAAGAAAGATCAAGTGTGCAGCATGCTATCTCCTATTGATGTCCTAGAATTAATAGAGATAGTGATTCTATAGCTAAGTACTGTGTTGATTTAGATGGTGGTGATTTCTTTGCTGGTTCACCAATTTTGCATGATGAAGGTAGTTTGAATTTGGTTGATGATGTATGCTACTTTAATTTTTTTCCCTTTACCTACATGTGTAATCCTAATTATGTGTTCTTACTTAACAATGTGTTTTTTCCCTAGGATTTGTTCGTTGGGGATGATGTTGTCGATCTGGGTGATGATTCTGATGATTTGGTGGAACTGAATGGTGATGATAGTTTGAATATCAATGTTGAAAATGAATCTGAAATTGTTGATTTAGGGGTAGATTCTCAGAATGGGTCATAGGGTGGTGGTGCAAGTGCTGTGAAGAGGTGTTTGCTGGAGGAGTTTGTCAAAGTGGAGGTCCCTAAAAGGCGCCGAATTCTGGCTATTAAGGAAGAAGAAAAAGCTTAGTTTGGTTATCTTGACGGTGGTTTGTTTACCTGTGGTATTTGTTGGGTCTTATGTTGTTTTTTCTGCTTTTTATTTCACTGTCAAGTGTGCCTAATTTCGGTGAACTTTGAGCTATCTACTTGGGCTATTTTGGTATTTCTTAAAAAATGTTATGTAATGCAGCTATGTTCTACCTAAGATGCGTTTGACTGGTGCATTCTATTATGAAGTGCAAAATATGATCATTCGTAGTATTGTAATAGTAAAGTTGGAGTTTACCTTTTCTCTTTTTTGTTTTTACTGTGTGTTGTTTGTTCGTATTATGCAGCTCATTGAATCAGCAATCCTTATTTGTATGTAGCCTTCCCCAATTTGTGAAGTATATAAGTTTTCTGCCCACATGAAAACAACATATATTAGGAAAAATAGTAGCATAGATATACCTCTTTACAATATTAAAAAAAAAATGGTATTAAAGAGGTGTTTCATGAATGAATAGAGCATATAAGGGGAGTGGTTGTTCTCTCCCCATGTTTTCCTTGTTGACATTATTACTTCTGATTTAATGATATAAGTTTTTATTCTAAAAAATAAGGGGAAATTTACCTCTCAGTTTAGATAATTTGGTAAGCTGCTCCAAATTGGCTCCTAATTGTAGCCTTTAATTCTCTGCAACCAAGATTTCTTCAAGTGGATAGGTTGTTGAGGTTACCTACAGTCACCCAAAAAATGTAGTTTACAACTTGGAAGAACAGGTCATGTTAAGGTTAAGAAAAAAAATACAAACTACAGATGCAGAAATATTATAAATATCTGCAACTTCGTCCAACTACGCTTAACTCATCATCTACTCTCTTTCAAATTTTCCACCATTTCAGTGCAGTTTTATATTATTTCAAGAAATACTAAGCAATACAATTAAGAGCAGCGTGTACGCATCAAAGATTCAACAAAATAAGTGTTATCTATACAAATGTAAGGCCATGTTGTTTTATTACAATTGTTAGCAAATAATATGATAATATATATGATTTGATATGATTATGTGATTGATATGGTTTTATATGATTTGGTATGGCTTGATCCTCTACCATAATATGGGTTGTAGTTCCACCTATAAATACCTCTTGTAACTCTCATTCTTCTTAATGAAATGAACTATTCTATTATTCTATCATGAGCTATGGGTAGAGGATTAAGTAATTATGTTGTTTATCGTGGATCCACTATACGGAACGAAAAATGTTACGCCATCTGTGGAAGCTACAATTGAAGGTTATTTTATTTAATATTTCTGTTCATTTTGGTATTATTTATTCAATTTTGATAATTTTGTTAATATTATTTTTAATGTAATTTTTTTTTTGTATTTTGTAGTGCCATATTTTGACAACGGAGATTCAGTGTTTAGATGTGAACATTGTGGAGCGATGTTTTGGTATGATTGAGAGATTAAAAAGTGCTAAGGTTAATTGTGCTCCAAAATTTTCCATATGTTGTGGGAATGGGAAGATTAGTTGCCAAAGACAAATGTTCCTCCTCCAAAATTATTTGAATTGTTTTTTAGTGGTAGTGCTAGGAGCAAGAATTTTGTACAACACATTCGGTCGTACAATAGTATGTTCAGTTTTACATCAATGGGCAGAAGAATTGTGATAAGTGTCAAAAGTAGCCATATTTTAGGGGTCATTTAGGTGTAAAATATGCTATAATAGATGTCCATTAGGCCTAGAAACATGCTAAGATAGGTTAATTTCATTGCATATAGGTCTAGGGACTAATCTTGTGTGTTTTTATATAATTTGCACAATTCTTGCACTTCGCAGGGCATTCCGGCGACACTTCAGTAAAACGGACGTAACCGGAGCTAGGAATGTCCAAATGAGGCGAGACAGGTGGCTATGGAACCGTATCGACAAGAGCTACAACATAGAAGAAGACAGAAGAAACAAACTTCACCACGCACGCTCACACGCGTGTGAGCCGCGTGGACGCGACACAGCGCGGAAATTATTAGGGCGAGATTTTGGGGGCTATATATATGCCCTTTATAGGTCTTTTAGATCAGTTCCCAACAGCCCCAATAAACTTTAGATCTGGTTTTCTTCTCCAATTTCTTCCCCTTTGGGGAGGAAGACAAATCCTCCTTAGATTAGATTTAGCTTAGTGTAGAAGATGAAGATCTTGTAGATCCAAAGCTTTCCTTAGGTAATACTCTTCTTTTAATATAAAGTTTGCTCTTTTACTTTATTGCTTTGTTTCTTTTGTTGATTTAATGCTTTCTATGTTAGAGTAGAGTAGTTTGGGTGTGTGTGCCCTTGTTAATCTATGGATTGATGCTTATAATTTATCTTATGATCTTGAGATTTGTGGGAGTATGATTGATGTTTGTATGGATGATGTTGTTCAATCTTTGCTTCTATTTCCGGCCGGGATAGTTAGTGAACCGAGTGGAAGTGAGAGAGTGCGCGATAGCGGCCTCTCACGAGCCCAACTCATCTATATCTCCGCTCTTAATCCGAAAGGATGAGATCCGAGAGAAGTGGTAGGCAAGGTGTTCGATAAAATACCTCATCCGAATGAGGATTGAGAGTCTGAGTGTGACGCCACTCGGTACTAATACCGTGACTCCCTAGATCAATCCCGAAACCCAATTCCAAGCTACCTACGATAATCAATCCTTTGGCTTAACTTTGGCATGCACCCCTTCCTTTTACCTTTTGTATTTTCTATCCCTTTTTACTCTCAAAACCAACCATGAACAACACCTCTCCCTTTGATTCTTGTAACTCTTACCTATCAACCTCTTAAATGCCAACATAAATTCGGTTCCCATTCGCCATCCTTGAGAGACACGACACTCGGGGAGTCTTGACTCTTCGTTTTACCATATTCACCCTCACCACCATACACACAACATCAAAATGGCGCCGTTGCCGGGGATGGCAAACGGTCCTTGAGTTTTGTTGACATTTTTGAAGTAGATTTGTAAGAGTTCTTGAATTTGTTTCTTTTTGTTTATATTGTTTTCTTATTTTTGTTACTTGTTTGAGAAATGAGCTTAAATTGCCTTGTATATCTTGTGCTCACTTGCAACTACTTTTAGTTGCAAATATTTGTTGTTGGCTAAGCTTTGTGCAGGAATTTTTCTCTATCAATTCATTTGTAAGCTTGCCAATGTGTGCTCAAATGAATCCCCATGGTTACCCACACCATGGAGGACCATCTTATGCAAATACTCCACCCCAACCATATCACTATTACCCCCATTCTACCTATACTTACCATCCACCCACATACCACTACCCACCTCCATACCCTTACCCATTTCCACACCACCATTTACCACCTCCATATCCATATCCATTTCATACACCTAACCATCACCCATACCCATTTGAAACACCACCTCCACCTTTCCAAGAAAATTACCCTTCACAATCACCCAATTTTCAAGAAATTGACTCGTTAAGCTCCAAAGAAATATCCCAAAATATAGAGAGTAAGCTTGCACAAATGATGAAACCACTCGACCCAAGCTATACTCCCGAGTCAAATTCATTCCCTACTTCCCACCTAAACACCTACTACCCACCTCCATCACAAATTCATCTAGAAAATAATACTACCCATTCCTTTGAAACACTACCCTCTTTCCCATATAATACCCTTACAAATCCTTGTGATTATATCCCATCGGCCTCGAACGAAATTGAAATTCTAAAAGCAAAAATAGAAGCATTTGCGAAGATGGCCAAGGAGGATACGGCTAAACTAAAAGCCGAAATCAAGAGCGAATTGAAAGACTATCTCGTTACCCTTCGGGAGGAAGGACTTCGACTAGAAGAGGTTGAAACGAAAATGCTATCCATGATGGAGGAGCTCATGAAGATGAATGAGTCCCGAGCTGACTCCACCATCATAGATGGCATCCCCACTTTGGAAGCCCATCCAAGGATTGTACAAGAAGTCGAAAACGCGCAAAATGCTAAGGAAGAGGAGAGTTTTGAAGAAGTGGAGGATTGTTATGCCCCGGTGCTTGAAGAAGTTCCAATTTTCGAATTGGAAAATCAAAAGGAGGTGGAGATGGAGAGTGAGGATGAGGACATCGAAGTAGTGTGGGAAGATGAAGAGCCAACATGTGGTAAAATTCCTAATCTTTCTTGTGCTAATATTTTTGAAAATCCTTGTGCTCTTATTGAAAACACCCTTGACACTTGTTTGAATGACTCCCTATGCATTAATATTTCCACTACATGTGATTATAATTGCTTTAAATTTCGAGAGGATGATTCCATGAAAAATTTTGATGTATTGACTTATGACTATAAGGATTCTCTTTTGTTTAAACATGATTATGATTGTTTTAACTTTTTAGAAGATGAATCCTTTGTCTTGGGTGAAAGTGAGTTGATGAGTGAGGGGGATGATGCTTCGTTCTACTCTTGTGAGAGTGAGAGTAATTTTTGGGAAGATGAGAGAAGGGAAGGAGAGGAAGGGATGATAGAAAATAATGAGATTCTCACATTTGATCTTATGGAGAAAGTTGAGTGGAGAGACTTAACTACATTTGAAAACGAGGAAGGGAGTGAGGAGATATGGTTTGAAGAGAATGAAAAGATATTTAGGGGAAGAGAGGATAAGGAAAAGGAAGTGAACACCATCCTAGAAGAGTTAAGGAGGGTGTTTGATGCTAAAATTTTTCCAATCATGCATGTTGTTCTTCCTTTATTCTTGTGGGTATTCAAGGATGTTTCCCATCTTGGGACATTCCTTGAAGCAAAAGTTCACGGGACGCTTGGTAAGGTCCCAAAATCTGTGTGCTTCGAAGGATAGAGCACACAACGTCTGGCCAGAAGACGTTAAACCATGGCGCACTTGGGAGGCAATCCCAACGTTATCCTTAGATTAGAACTTTATTTCTTGTTTACTTTTTCTTTTCCTTCGTTTATTAGCAATTTTTCTTTTTAGAATAGCCTTGTTTGAGCTAACATTGCAGGTGATTTTGGTGCTAAGCCATGACAAATGAGCTAAACTGGATCAAACATGGAAGGCAAAAGCCAGGAGACAAAGAAGGTTATCAGCACTGCTGACCACGCCTGCTCACACGCGTGGTGACAGGCATGGAATCTTTCCAGTGCTGACCCACGAGGACCACCACGCGTGTGAGTCGCGTGGACAGGTCCTGGACAGATTTTCGTGCATTATTTTCTTTTCATCCAATTTTATGAGTCTCCAAGGTTTGGCAGTGCCAAGAATCATCTCCTATCTTGATTTACATATCTTTCTTATTGCTTTTGTTTTAATTACTTACCTAGTTTTAGGATTTATGCTTTAATACTTTCATTATAAATAAAAGAACTTCCGCCAGGCCATTGCACGTCAATTGGTTGTCTTCTTGCGCTAACATTGTTTCTTGTAGCTTGGAGAACGAAGGCAAAAGAGATGCTAGAAGCTTAAAGTGTGGAAATGAAGGGATGCTTACTTGGTTGTAAACCTCTTATCCCTTCTTCTTTTTATGCCCCGTTTTTCAATTATAAAGTGTGGAAATTGAATTGTTATACGTGTTCCTTGCATACTTGATAAACACATGCTATTTTGCACACACATAATGCTATATTGTTGACACCCCCACACCCCCGGAAACACTTCTAAAGTGTGGAAAGGGTTTGATTGATTTTGAATGGTCGTGCTCCTTTGTTCCACTTGATCTTCATGGCAACATCGAGGACGATGTTTGTTTTAAAGTGTGGAAAGGATGCACCGTGTGCTTATATTGTTTGTTGCTTGATTGATATATTGGTCTTGTCTTATGGGTGTGTTTTATCTTTGGAGAGTGTGTCATTGTTCACATTATTTAGGGAGAATGTTAATCATATGCCAAAAATAAAATTTTTTCTCTTTGAATATCCATGGGAAGTACCCCTTCTTTGACCAAATGAGCTTTAAATTCTTGAATGCTTGCATGATATTCACCTCTTATTTTCCTTAGACCTTAGTCAATGATCTCTCGAAGTGGGAGTGTGCACCCCTTAATTTTAGAAAGATAAGTGAAAGCGAAGCCCGGAATTGAACTAATCTTAGTAGGGCATGGGGCAAAAGGTGAGCCTAATAGTGAGCTTAGAGTGAAAAATCCCTTAATCCCAAGAAAAAGGCATGAGGAGTTGTATGGAGAAACAGTAGAAAAGGCAAAAGGCCAATCCTAGAGATAAAAATTGAGGAAAGCCATCTCGCTAGGTTGTGTTCAACCATAGTCTTCATAAAAAGCAAAAGCTATACCTGGAGTCGGTTGTCCACATAAAATGCTCCTAGGAGATGAGAAAATAGAGCGGAGGTGAGCCGCTTCGCTAGAATTCGGGCACCCATTGCACTGTCTTCGAAAAAGTATGGAGCTCCATATGAAGTCGGGTCGCCCGATGACGTTATCCTAGGAAGTGAGAAAATAGAGTGATCGCCCAAGCCATGGCGATGAGCGGTCCATGTCCCTACCCTCACTTATTTTACGCGTTGGGCTTTGGCGTGTAGTTGAAAAGTATTGGTTAAGGTGTGCACATCGTTCCCACTAGGGGGCTCGGCTTGAAGGCCTTTGTAAAATTTGAGGTGAATCTAATTTGGATTGCATGCTTGGTTGAATAAAGGGTGTGTGCGTTGCATTGTCCAAACGAGACCATAGGGATTTTGCTTCGTTTGTATATTCTTAGAGTGTATGGCATGTGGTTACCATTCTGTGTAGATAATGTGCGGAATTTCACCCACTCCGTTGTTACACCCTAGAGCTGATAGACCGATTAATTGATTGAGAAACGCAGCTACCTTTGGCACTTAAATGATTAGAGTGTAATTGTGAATTTCACCCACGCGTGTGAGCCGCGTGGACGCGACACAGCGCGGAAATTATTAGGGCGAGATTTTGGGGGCTATATATATGCCCTTTATAGGTCTTTTAGATCAGTTCCCCACAGCCCCAATAAACTTTAGATCTGGTTTTCTTCTCCAATTTCTTCCCCTTTGGCGAGGAAGACAAATCCTCCTTAGATTAGATTTAGCTTAGCGTAGAAGATGAAGATCTTGTAGATCCAAAGCTTTCCTTAGGTAATATTCTTCTTTTAATATAAAGTTTGCTCTTTTACTTTATTGCTTTGTTTCTTTTGTTGATTTAATGCTTTCTATGTTAGAGTAGAGTAGTTTGGGTGTGTGTGCCCTTGTTAATCTATGGATTGATACTTATAATTTATCTTATGATCTTGAGATTTGTGGGAGTATGATTGATGTTTGTATGGATGATGTTGTTCAATCTTTGCTTCTATTTCCGGCCGGGATAGTTAGTGAACCGAGTGGAAGTGAGAGAGAGTGCGCGATAGCGGTCTCTCACGAGCCCAACTCATCTATATCTCCGCTCTTAATCCGAAAGGATGAGATCCGAGAGAAGTGGTAGGCAAGGTGTTCGATAAAATACCTCATCCGAATGAGGATTGAGAGTCTGAGTGTGACGCCACTCGGTACTAATACCGTGACTCCCTAGATCAATCCCGAAACCTAATTCCAAGCTACCTACGATAATCAATCCTTTGGCTTAACTTTGGCATGCACCCCTTCCTTTTACCTTTTGTATTTTCTATCCCTTTTTACTCTCAAAACCAACCATGAACAACACCTCTCCCTTTGATTCTTGTAACTCTTACCTATCAACCTCTTAAATGCCAACATAAATTCGGTTCCCATTCGCCATCCTTGAGAGACACGACACTCGGGGAGTCTTGACTCTTCGTTTTACCACCTTCACCCTCACCACCATACACACAACATCAAATTGATAAGGAAGTCAATATTGGTGGTGTTCCTCATGTCTTTCGTTTAAATGGTCAAAACTTCTATTTAATGGGAAGCTTATTACCTATTGATGGTATCAATGCTAAATTTGCCCAACAGTACATTCATGATTTAGAAAATGAAGTAATGAATCGTATGAGAGTTGTCCGGTTAGTGAAGTAATATTAGCCCTTATTTTTATATTTTTTTGAATTTCGTCATTTAAATATTATTGATTACTCTTTATTCTTTTTTATATTTTAGGAAAGAAAGTAATGTTGAACAGTTAGATGAAGATGTGGTCTCTGAGATACATGTAGAATTGAATGCGAACAATGTTTTGGTGAAATCATTTAGAATGACTAGGGATGCAATTCAAGAAAATCCCAAAGTAGAAATCAAGATGAAATTAATTGGGAAGCGTAATAATGATGCTCGCACCTATAATTTGCCTTCCGTTTCAGAAGTTGCTGCACTTATTGTTGGTGATTTAGATACAAATTTATGCAAGATAGACATATTGGTTGAGACCAAATCTAGTTTACTTAAGAGGATTAGTGAGTTGAATCCAGCATATTTGTCGTTGCAATACCCGATTTTGTTCATCTATGGAGAAGATGGTTATAGGGAGGATATTGCTTTGTAAGTTGTAAGAGCTATTGAGAGTGGAGCTAGACATCGAATTGTATTACGAATTGAATAGGAATTGTATTACTATATTTTACAATATTACGAAAACCTTAATAGTATAGAAGTGTTTTTATTAATAGTATAGATATAGATTGTATTGCAGGGAAATATATGTACTGTATTATTACGATTAGTAATTTTAATATAGAATTATATTACGAATAGGAACGTAGGAAGAATATATTTTATTAGGAATTGTATTACCAGTACAATTGTATTTCGAATAGGAATTGTCTTATCATATTTTACAATATTACGAAAACCTTAATAGTATAGGAGTGTTTTGGGCAGGAAGTTAAAGTTGAGGATATTGTTTTTATTAATAGTATAGATTAGTAATTTTAATATAGAATTGTATTACGAATAGGAACGTATGAAGAATATATTTTATTAGGAATTGTATTACCAGTACAATTGTATTTCGAATAGAAATTGTCTTATCATATTGTACAATATTAAGAAAACCTTAATAGTATAGGAGTGTTTTGGGCGGGAAGTTAAAGTTGAGGATATTGTTTTTATTAATAGTATAGATAGATTGCATTGCAGGGAAATATATGTACTGTATTATTACGATTATTAATTTTCTAGAATTGTATTATGAATAGGAACGTAGAAATGAATATATTTTATTAGGAATTGTATTACCATATATTTTAATGTACAATTGTATTACGAATTGAATAGGAATTGTATTACCATATTTTACAATATTATGAAAACCTTAATAGTATAGGAGTGTTTTGGACGAGAAGTTAAAGTTGAGGATATTGTTTTTATTAATAGTATAGATTGCATTACATGGGAAATATACAGTTCTTATATCGTGGACCGCGGTCCACAATGCATTGTGGACCGTTCTTATATCGTGGACCGCGGTCCACAATGCATTGTGGACCGCGGTCCCAAAACGACGTCGTTTTAGTAAGTGGGAGACGGAACCCCGTAATTGACACTACAGTTCATTCCAAAAGATACTGCCTTACATTTGTTTTGTTATTATCGAATGAAACTGTAGTTATATCAAAATGTAACTGTAGTTGTGTTGAAATGTAACTGCAATATATATGAAAAGATACTGAATAACAGTTTCACATTTGTGTTTGATATTATCGAATGAAACTGTAGTTATATCAAAATGTAACTGTAGTTGTGTTGAAATGTAACTGTAGTGTATATGAGCAGATACTGAATAACAGTTTCACTTTTGTGTTTTTATATTATCGAATGAAACTGTAGTTATATCAAAATGTNGTTCTTATATCGTGGACCGCGGTCCACAATGCATTGTGGACCACGGTCCACGATATAATTTGCGGGAAATATATGCACTGTATTATTACGATTAGTAATTTTAATCTAGAANTGTAACTGTAGTTGTGTTGAAATGTAACTGTAGTGTATATGAGCAGATACTGAATAACAGTTTCACTTTTGTGTTTTTATATTATCGAATGAAACTGTAGTTATATCAAAATGTAACTGCAGTTGTGTTGAAATGTAACTGCAGTGTATATGAACAGATACTGAATAACAGTTTCACTTTTGTGTTTTTATATTATCGAATGAAACTGTAGTTATATCAGAATGTAACTGTAGTTGTGTTGAAATGTAACTGCAGTGTATATGAACAGATACTGAATAACAGTTTCACTTTTGTGTTTTTATATTATCGAATGAAACTGTAGTTATATCAAAATGTAACTGCAGTTGTGTTGAAATGTAACTGAAGTTGTGTTGAAATGTAATTGCAGTATATATGAAAAGAAAGTGAGTGGCGCGAATTCATCCGTTTGTTTTCATTAATCAAAACGACGTCGTTTTGGGACCGCGGTCCACAATGCATTGTGGACCACGGTCCACGATATAATTTGCGGGAAATATATGCACTGTATTATTACGATTAGTAATTTTAATCTAGAATTGTATTACGAATAGAAATAGAAACGTAGGGATGAATATATTTTATTAAGAATTGTATTACCATATTTTAATGTACAATTGTATTACGAATTGAATATGAATTGTATTACCATATTTTACAATATTACGAAACCTTAATAGTATAGGAGTGTTTTGGGCGGGAAGTTAAAGTTGAGGATATTGTTTTTATTAATAGTATTATATTATATTTAATTAATTACATTTTAATATATAAATATAAATATAAATATAAATAAATAAATAAATAAATAAATATATATATATATATATTGGTTAATAATACAAAAGGGTATTTTCGGTATTATATTTAAAAGCTATTCCCAGGTGCTTGGGAATAGCTAATACTAGGGGGTCCCCTAGGAATGGCTATTAATAGAAACGTAGGGATGAATATATTTTATTAAGAATTGTATTACCATATTTTAATGTACAATTGTATTCCGAATTGAATAGGAATTGTATTACCATATTTTACAATAGTATGAAAACTTTAATAGTATAGGAGTGTTTTGGGCGGGAAGTTAAAGTTGAGGATATTATTTTTATTAATAGTATTATATTATATTTAATTAATTACATTTTAATATATATATATATATATATTGGTTAATAATACAAAAGGTTATTTTCGGTATTATATTATAAAAGCTATTCCCAAGTGTTTGGGAATAGCTAATACTAGGGGGACCCCTAGGAATGGCTATTCCCCTTATAAAGGGAATAGCTCATTCCCGGGAACGCTATTCCTAGGAATGAAAGGACGAACCAAACGATGGAATAGGTCTATTTCTGGGAATGGTATTCCATTCCCGACCTATTCCATGAACCAAACACGTTGTAATAGTATAGAAGTGTTTTTTATTAATAGTATAGATATAGATTACATTGTAGGGAAATATATTATGTACTGTATTATTACGATTAGTAATTTTAATCTAGAATTGTATTACGAATAGGAACGTAGGGAAGAATATATTTTATTAGGAATTGTATTACCAGTACAATTGTATTTCGAATAGGAATTGTATTATCATATTTTACAATATTACAAAAACCTTAATAGTATAGGAGTGTTTTGGGCTGGAAGTTAAAGTTGAGGATATTATTTTTATTAATAGTATAGATATAGATTACATTGTAGGGAAATATATTATGTACTGTATTATTACGATTAGTAATTTTAATCTAGAATTGTATTACGAATAGGAACGTAGGGAAGAATATATTTTATTAGGAATTGTATTACCAGTACAATTGTATTTCGAATAGGAATTGTATTATCATATTTTACAATATTACAAAAACCTTAATGGTATAGGAGTGTTTTGGGCGGGAAGTTAAAGTTGAGGATATTGTTTTATTAATAGTATAGATTACACTAGATATTTTCCCGTGCGATGCGCGGACTAAAGTTATATAATTAAATATATGAAACTGTTGGTCCCGATAGGGTGGAAAAGTCTAGAGGGGGGTGAATAGACTTTTCAACAATTCTAAAAAAAATATAACACTTTGGTAATTTCAACTCTAGGTAGCAAGCATAAAGCAAATAAACAACTTAGAGTTCGCAGCGGAATATCAGTACATAAAGTGCTATAAATAAACTTGATCAGATATGAAGAGATATATCGCATGCACACAAAATAGATAGCAAACCCAAATGATAAATAAAGAGTGAATAGTAAATGGGTTTGTATGAATCAGGAGGAATCCCTTACAAATAAATGTGAATCGTAAGTGAATAGTAAGGAATAGTGTGTGAATAGTGCATAAATAGTAAATAAGCTCTAGGAAATTGAAATGATCAGAACATGCACTTTGAATATGAAGACTTGTAATAAAATATGCAATGTAATGCTATGCATGCACACGTATGACTTGCATCACCCAGATGAATATATCAGTTAGTGGGTTAGTACGGGGTATGCATGCAAGAATAAATATGGTGCAAGTAAAGTAAAGAGACAGAGAAATTTATAGTGGTTCGGAGATGGTGTAATTCTCCTACTCCACTTATTCCTTTCACTCCAAGGAAGATTTCCACTATCTTCAATCACCCAGATATAAATAGTGGATCAGTGCCCTTCTAGCATCTACTACTCCGAATGCTCTTTGCATACAGCCACACTCAAACCCGAACGTCTTGCACCCAGCTACGTTCACGAGCGTCTGGCACCCAGCTACGCCCTTCAACCAAGGGTTTTGCACCCAGCTACACTTAGTCTTCCCGAGTGTCCTGCACAAAGTTGCACTCCTCTGAGTATGTCGCACAATGCTATACTCCCGAGCTTCTCTCCCGAACGTCTCGCACCCAGCTACGCTCCCGAGCGTCTCGCACAAAGCCACGCTCCTTCCGAGTGTCTCGCACTCAACTCGGATTTCACAAGCTGCACCTGCTACTCTCCTTTCTTCTACTCACAGTAGATATGGTTTTACAAAGAAGTATTTTTCTTCTTCTCTCTCAGACTTTAATTTTTCTAATCAGCTCAATACTTGCACTCTTTAATTTTTTTTCTCTCTTTTTCGAAATAATAGCTCACTTTTAGCACTCACTCAATTTTCCTTCTTTTAAATGATATCTCAGATACGTAAGGAGATGAGTGATTAAGAGAGGTGAGAGAGGTGTTTGTCTTCAAGTCTTGCATGAGTATTTATAGCTTGAAGAAGCTATCTACCCATTGTAGATCTTCCAATCTTGATCGTCCATTTTGAATCTTGAAATAATTTGCCAACTTGTTCTGAAGCTCTCCATGGCCTTTGTTAGATGAATTTGAAATTTGGCCTATGTCATTACTCCTCTTGTAAGAAGCTCATTCGTCCAATTGCATTCTCAGATCTTGAATTGGGTTTCCTTATCATCATAGCCTCCAATTTTGACTTTTCAAGTGTGAATACTTGACTTTGCAAATTCTTCTTCTGAATTGTCAAGTTGATCTCTCCAAAATAATTTCCTCCGGTGACTCTTGCTTGAGCATAAATTACATCACCGAAAAATTCACCGACACCTCCAAGTTGGTCTTCATCAGATTAATTCGAATTTTGCCTCCAAAAATTAATTTTGGATTTTTGAATTATTATCCCAAAATTAAATTTACTTTTGGCTCCAATTTCATTCCAAAAATTTAATTTTGGATAGAATTTTCGTATTTACAATTTGAAAGAAATGTAATTTGAAAGAAATGTAATCATGTTTTCTATTACGATCAATTGTTAAAAGTTTACTATTGACATTTACATATATGTTAAATATTTTATATTTTTCAGTACATATATATACATATTAACAATGAAAAAATTTTTACTGGGTTCTGTATTTTATATTATATATAAAGTCTAGTGTTTTTTTTTTCTTGAAACCTAATGTCTAGGGTTCAAATTCATAAAACGCTTTCAGTGATTTTTGTACTTACAAACATGCAAAAACATTTGATTTCAATTTCAAATTTTTGTCTAAAGTTTTACTCACGTAATATTATCTTTTAAAGATTTCATATAATTTTAGATTTTTAATAATTTTATAAATTTGTACGATATTTGTTATCTTGTAATATATATATATATATATATATATATATATATATATATATATATATATATATATATAACAAAATATAACAACAAATCATTATAATATTATTTTATAATATTTTTGTCCCGTGCTAACTATTAAAGTTTTGTTTGTAAAGTTATAATGAATCAATAATTATCAAAACTATTTGAAGTTTTATTATAAATTTTGATCATACTATATTATAAATTACTAAATACTTCTTGATTAACAATATTTATAGTAAAATTATAACACATCTAAATCAGTACATAAAAAAAAAAGTTATATATATTTATATATATAATCCTCACAACCCCTTAAGGCCATAACTTGCAAGCTTGATCTTTTGCCTAGTATAAAAAAAAATAAAAATAAAAACTGAGATAAATTCAAACATATCTTCATTTTTTATTTTTTTTTGAGAAAATGTAGACATTTTTTCATCCTTTCTCTTCTTTATCCCGCTTGGCCCAAGAAGCCAAAATGGTGGAAGATATGTTTAATATACATTTTTGCAAAAAAAAAAAATGTTTAATATGCATATAGAGATAAGAGATGAGAGATTAATAAAGCAAAGCTTGATGTATATATAAATATTACACTAAAGTAATGACTTTATTTACTTATAGATTTATTTAAAAATATAAAATAAAAAATATATCAATATGGATGTCATTTAAAAGATCTTAATTAATTCTTTTTAATGATGTATTTTTTATAAATTAGTTTTATTTGTACAAAAAGGTAAAGTGAGAAATAAATTCAAGTGAAAAAAAATGAAAAGAACCAAAATAGAAATTGTTAGGAAATGATAGGATATATACACAACTTCCAAAATACTCCTTAAAATATAAATTTGTTAGGATAAGATAGGATATATACACAACTTCCAAGATATTCCTTTGCCAAATTCATTTTGCTTGAGCGGGGAAAATTTTGGCCAACTTCATTTTGCTTTAATATATATAGAGATAGAGATAGAGATAGAGATATAAAGATAAGGGAATTTCAATCATTGTATCATTTATCCCCTGTAATACTATTCATGTATACCAAACACGCTAATTTGAATTCATACTTTATTTCACCTTATTCTTTTTCCATCGAATTATAACTTATTTCCCCCTTAATTCATTCCTTCCAGCCAAACGCCCTGTCATAGGAGGTATATGAGTTCCAATTCAACAAATGGACGTAGAATTGCAATTACTTTCAACCAAATAATGTAATTTGCCAAGCCAAAAAATTGTATTCTAAAGGAATTGCAATTAGGTGTACCAAACAACCCCTTAAATTATTTATTTAAATTAAAAAAAACATTCTATAACTAAAGTGATAAATCACTGTAACTCAAATCCACTTTAACTCAACATCATTTTTCTGTTAGGAACATCATGTAATAGGTTTTGATGATACCAACTGTTAAGTAAGAATCCCCAAGTCTCGATACATAGGCAAAACAATGTAAGTAAAATAAGTAAACTAAGAGCGAAAATACAACCGGGTAATTTGAGCTCAACTCGGGAAATATTTAAGCTTAAGGTAAACTTGTTTGAACAACTTAGAAGTTTTCGTGTTGTAAGCAAACAGATAGATCAGAAGCAGGCACGAGACAACTCTGGAGGAATAAGGGTCTACGAGACATCAACTAAGTCTCGAGACACAAGCCAAGTTCGAGAGGTAAGGACCTCTCGATATACCTATCGAGTTCGAGACGTAAAGAATATTCGAGAGATAGACCTCTCGATTCATGGGATTGAAACATCAAGTGGTCGAGACATCTTTTATGGTCTCGATAAACCGGCACTTCTCCCAGAGGCTGAATGTTAGTCAACATGTGCAGATAAAATACTCTAAGTTTGGAGAAGAAGAATATCATGGAGATAAAATATTGAAGAGGTGCTGAGCGGGAGGTTTCAAAATGGACGGAAGTGGATGACACGTCAGACCTCCACCACAAACGGTCAAGAAGTGCACCAATCCTGAAGTGGTCAGATTCCCCAAACAAGAAATGATGGGAACATAAAAAGAGTAACTTTATCCAAAAGAAGCAAGTGAAGCATGAACTCAAGAAAGTGGAATATGGAATATTCACTACAAAACAAAAGGCTCAAGTTACAAGACCACTACTCCATGAAAAATGCTGAAATTGTGCAAAGACCCATGTTCGGCGTGGGAGACCAACTTTAAACGGAATAGTTTTCCCTCCAACGGAACTATTCTTCTACTCTCATATATAAGGACGTAAAGACACAGAAGAAACAGGGGTTTGCAAAAGAGGTCAAGAGATTAACAAGAGGTGTCTGATAAAAACGTTCCAGTGCAAAGTGCTTAACTTGGAATATCATCCTGATATTCAATACAGCGAGAGAACACATCTTAGTGTTCGAAGAGAGTTACAAAGCTAAACTGTCATACATCCAGAAGGTGACCAAAGCTGCTCTACATCAAAGTTGATTCAACGATAGCTTGTGGTCAGATTGGAGATTGTTACATTCAACTGTGACTATCAACAACGTCTTGCTTTGGATTAAGCAAGGGAGGTGGAGTATCCTGGCTGCTGTCCGAGCGAAAGAAACCTGAGGCTTGACGCGGGCTTGGTGATCAAAGGTCAAGTGCTCGAGAGGTGGAGTAACTGGAAGCGGGGAGAAAAACCTGAGG
>NC_044927.1:21129075-21136425 GCF_003576645.1 Ipomoea triloba
ATTTCCGCTGCGCATAAAACTTTGTCTTCACCTCGTGAGGTATCGAACCTAAACATCCTAAGTTCAATACACACGAGAGGTCGAAAAGATTTGCAAAATCTTATACAAGTCTATTCCCCCCCCCCTCTAGACTTGTACCCCATCCCCTTGGGACCAACAATTGGTATCAGAGCGTGTTCTCTGATCGATATAAACCTTTGTTTATATTGCCTAGAGATCCTTCTTTGAAAAATCTTCTTAAATATTTTCAAAGCACGAGATAATTTTTCAATATGGACAGCATGTTGTCGAGACATCTTCTCTTTGATCTTAGCAGGTTTGACGACTGGAAAACACGCATGCTTGCGTACTTATCAGCCCTCCATGATGAGATGGCCGAGGTTATAACTTCTGGACCAGTCAAGATCCTAATGGTTAATACTGCTGCAGTTCAAACCCAAGAAATACCAAAGTACATCCCAAAACCTAGGGAAGAATGGACCAGTGATGATAGGAAGAGAAACAACCTGGACAATATTACCAAGGATATTCTCTTCAGAGCTATAGANACCAACAATTGGTATCAGAGCGAGTTCTCTGATCGATATAAACCTTTGTTTATATTGCCTAGAGATCCTTCTTTGAAAAATCTTCTTAAATATTTTCAAAGCACGAGATAATTTTTCAATATGGACAGCATGTTGTCGAGACATCTTCTTTTTGATCTTAGCAGGTTTGACGACTGGAAAACACGCATGCTTGCGTACTTATCAGCCCTCCATGATGAGATGGCCGAGGTTATAACTTCTGGACCAGTCAAGATCCTAATGGTTAATACTGCTGCAGTTCAAACCCAAGAAACACCAAAGTACATCCCAAAACCTAGGGAAGAATGGACCAGTGATGATAGGAAGAGAAACAACCTGGACAATATTACCAAGGATATTCTCTTCAGAGCTATAGACGAAACCATCTTCCCAAAAGTGAGGAAGTGCAAAACGGCAAAAGAGGTATGGGATACTTTGATGTTAATTGGTGAAGGTGACGAACAGGAAAAGGAAAACAAGCTCACCGTGGCCATGAAGAAGTTCGAAGACTTCAAGATGAAGCCAGGAGAGAGCATCGACAGCATGGAGTCTCGGTTCATGAAGCTCACAACCGAGATCAGTGACCTTGAAAAGGAGATCCCACAAAAGGAGCTGAACCTGAAGGTCTTACGTGGCCTCACTAAGGAGTGGGAAGTAAAGGTGATCACGATGAGAGATCACCGAGATCTGAAGGAAACCACAACAGACAAACTCTTCCGGGATCTCAAAGCCTTCGAGTTCGAGATGTTCCCAAGAGATGAGGACATTGTGGATCGACGAAACGTAGCACTTGTTGCTGAGCAACCATCCACATCTTCAAGGTCAGACTCTAATCCTATGAATGTTATGTCTGACGAACAGTTTGCTCTCTTTGTGAGAAAGTTCAGGAAATACATGAAGATGAACCAGGAGAGCAACAAAAGTTCACCTTCCTCCTCAAGAAGGAAAAATGAGAGATATCCATCCAGAAGGACGGAGGAGGAAAATCAGGGTCTATGCTACAACTGTAGAAGACCGGGACATTTCAAGGCCGAATGCCCTTACCCACTAGTAAGCAAGCATCAGGGCCAAGAAGGCAAGGATTCCAAGAGAATAGAGGAATCCAGGGAGAAGCCAACACAAGGTGGCTTCAAAGGATCATCAAAGACGTATCAGCGCAGGAAGGCGCTTGTTGCTGAAGAATTCGAGAGGACAATCGAGGAGTCCGAGACGTCGAGCTCCAGCGAAAGCAGCAGCAGCTCAGAGGATGAGAGGGGGCTCATCTGCTTATACACCGAGGAAGAGGAGAATCAATGCCTAATGGCCATTGACAACGAGGTAACCTCTACTCCTACATCTCGCTGCTCTACTTCTACCTCTCGTTGTTCATCATTTAAAAGCGATGAGGACCCCTTCGAGATGTTGGAATCGCTCAGAAGGAACCTTAACATCGCCAATAGCACTCATGCTAGAGTGATGGATGAAAACAGCAAGCTAACTGCTGAAAGAGATATGCTTAAGAACGTCTCGAAAGAGAATTTGGAGCTGACTCTCAAAGTAAGTGAGTTAGAAGCCAAAGTAATCCTACTATCTGAAGAGTGCAAAGCTCGAGAGACGAGAGAGCTTAATCTTCGAAAGGTCATAGCATCATACACTAATTCCTCCAAAGCTATGGAGAAAATGGTGGTTGATCACAGACCTACAAGTGATAGAACCGGTCTAGGGTTCCATCAAGACCATCTCTCGAGAGATAAACAGACCAATGGTTTGGGAACTTCAAGAAATGGAGGATCTCAACCCAAACCAAATAAAGGTCATAAAGGACCAACAGAAAAGACCAGAGTAGCTATTCATAAACCGTCCCTATACACCAGCAATGGAAAGTATAGGAAAGCTACGAAGAATGGCCGGGTAAACAATATCGAGAGATCACCTTGCTATCTCTCGCAAGGCCATTCCAAGTACAAAAAGAGCTACACTCCATATAATGCTCCTCAAGGCAAATATGGAAGGTCTGAGATCCACATAGTTAGGAACTCACGGATGGAGAAAGGAAGACTCTATCCATCTAGTGAGAATTGGTCATCAAATCACAAGTTCTGGAAGAAACCTCACTTTCAGCAATTTCACATGACCAAACAGCGTATGAAAGGCATGGTGCATAAGCCGGTCGAAAAGTCTCTACCTAAGTTGATTTATGCACCAAAGAGGCCTAAAACCTTTGCTAGCATTCCTTATAATTATCAAACGTACAATGGCTACATTGCGCCTAGGCCTGGAATAATGGGCACAAGGTATAAATGGATGCCTAAACTCACTAACCCACCAGGACCCAAAGTTTGGGTACCTAAACTTGCTTGATTTCCTTGTAGGACACCAGGGACGTGTGGTTCATTGACAGTGGATGTTCGAGACATATGACTGGAAATCTAACACTGCTTGAGAACATCCAACCTATCGAAGGTCCCTTGGTGACATTTGGCGACAACGAGAAGAAGGGGCGCACAAGAGCTGTTGGTGAAATCCAAAAGAATGAGCTGGTTATTAAAGGAGTGTCCTACGTTGAGGGGCTCAAGTTCAATCTCCTTAGTACAAGCCAGTTCTGTGACAAGGGCCACAAAGTTGTCTTCACCAAAAGCAAATGTCAGATTATGAACGAGGAATCTCTCGAAGTCGTCTTGGAAGCAGCAAGGAAAGGAAACATGTACATAGTGGATTGGAGGTCTGCAAAACCATCCCTATGTATGCTAGCAAGGAGCAAGGAAGATTTATGCTGGGATTGGCACAGTAAGCTTAGTCATCTGAACTTCAAGACTATCAACAAGCTTACTAAGAGGAACTTAGTGGAAGGACTGCCCAAAGTGACGTTTCGAAAGGATAAAATTTGTGAGGCATGTCAACGTTGCAAACAGATCAAATCCTCTTTCAAGAGCAAAGCCGATACATCATCCACTAGACCATTAAGTCTTCTTCACATGGACTTATTTGGCCCAGTGGATCCACCCAGCATAAAGGGAAAGAAGTACACTCTTGTGGTAGTGGATGACTACACAAGATTCACTTGGACCGTGTTCTTAACCAAGAAAAGCGAGACAAAAATTGCCCTACCAAATCTCTTGAAACAAGTTCAAGTTGAAAAGGAAGTCTCGATACTAAAGATCCGGTCAGATCAAGGTGGAGAGTTCGTTAATCAAGTAATCGAGAGCTACTGCAACGAGAACGGAATTCATCATCAACTATCAGCTGCTCGAACACCTCAACAAAACGGGGTTGCTGAAAGAAGGAACAGAACTCTCAAAGAAGCCGCAAGGACCATGCTCTCGCAAGCCAACATATCACAAGGATTTTGGGCAGAAGCAATCAACACAGCGTGCTACACCCAAAATCGGTCCTTGATAGTAAAAGGAGTTGGAAAGACTCCATATGAGTTGTGGAATGGAAGAAAACCGAATGTAAGCCACTTCCACTCATTCGGGTGCAAATGCTATATTCACAACAATGGGAAGACTCAACGAAGAACTTTTGAAGAAAAGGCAGATGATGGAGTATTTCTGGGATACTCATCGACAAGCAAAGCACTCAGAGTCTTCAACAAGCGGAGTTTGGTGGTTGAAGAGTCCATACATGTTACCTTTGATGAAAGGGCATCAACAGATCAACCATCAAAGACAACGGAAGCTGCTGAGGAAGATCAGCCAGAGTCTATCGAGAGATCAAACTTACCTCTCGAAGACAAGCAGTCGATAGTTCGAGACGTAGCAGAACTCCAGTCAGAATCAGATGATGAAGAGTCTACCAAGAAGAAAGCGCCTGACTCAGTTGATCAAAACCAGATCATAGATGTTCAACCCATATCTCAACCTTCAATGGAAGTATCAACTGAGGAGCCGCAACCCGACCTAAGATGGCTGAGAAGTCACCCTGCTGATCAAGTGATCGGAGATGTACGTGACAGAGTTCGAACCAGATCAGCTTACAGAGAAAGCATGTTTGCTTGTTTTCTATCTCAAATAGAGCCTAAGGTGATCGATGAGGCTCTAAGCGACGCAGATTGGGTGCAAGCAATGCAAGAGGAACTTCATCAGTTCGAGAGGAACGACGTTTGGGAACTAGTTCCGAGACCTCATCATCAGAATGTCATTGGTACAAAGTGGGTTTTCAGAAACAAGATGAATGAGGATGGAGTTATTGTTAGGAACAAGGCCAGACTTGTTGCCAAAGGCTACTGTCAGGAGGAAGGAATAGATTTTGATGAAACCTTCGCTCCAGTGGCACGTCTCGAAGCCATACGCATCTTTCTCGCATATGCCGCCTTCAAAGACTTTAAGGTATATCAAATGGATGTCAAGAGCGCTTTTCTGAACGGACTTCTCGAAGAAGAGGTGTACGTTGAACAACCTCCGGGTTTCTTGAAGGACGTGGGAGCTGACAAAGTATACAAATTAAAGAAGGTACTTTACGGCTTAAAACAAGCTCCAAGAGCTTGGTACGATACCTTATCCTCTTTTCTACTTCAGTGTGGGTTCACCAAAGGCCTAGTGGACAAAACATTGTTTAGAATTAAGGANCGGGTGCAAATGCTATATTCACAACAATGGGAAGACTCAACGAAGATCTTTTGAAGAAAAGGCAGATGATGGAGTATTTCTGGGATACTCATCGACAAGCAAAGCACTCAGAGTCTTCAACAAGCGGAGTTTGGTGGTTGAAGAGTCCATACATGTTACCTTTGATGAAAGGGCATCAACAGATCAACCATCAAAGACAACGGAAGCTGCTGAGGAAGATCAGCCAGAGTCTATCGAGAGATCAAACTTACCTCTCGAAGACAAGCAGTCGATAGTTCGAGACGTAGCAGAACTCCAGTCAGAATCAGATGATGAAGAGTCTACCAAGAAGAAAGCGCCTGACTCAGTTGATCAAAACCAGATCATAGATGTTCAACCCATATCTCAACCTTCAATGGAAGTATCAACTGAGGAGCCGCAACCCGACCTAAGATGGCTGAGAAGTCACCCTGCTGATCAAGTGATCGGAGATGTACGTGACAGAGTTCGAACCAGATCAGCTTACAGAGAAAGCATGTTTGCTTGTTTTCTATCTCAAATAGAGCCTAAGGTGATCGATGAGGCTCTAAGCGACGCAGATTGGGTGCAAGCAATGCAAGAGGAACTTCATCAGTTCGAGAGGAACGACGTTTGGGAACTAGTTCCGAGACCTCATCATCAGAATGTCATTGGTACAAAGTGGGTTTTCAGAAACAAGATGAATGAGGATGGAGTTATTGTTAGGAACAAGGCCAGACTTGTTGCCAAAGGCTACTGTCAGGAGGAAGGAATAGATTTTGATGAAACCTTCGCTCCAGTGGCACGTCTCGAAGCCATACGCATCTTTCTCGCATATGCCGCCTTCAAAGACTTTAAGGTATATCAAATGGATGTCAAGAGCGCTTTTCTGAACGGACTTCTCGAAGAAGAGGTGTACGTTGAACAACCTCCGGGTTTCTTGAAGGACGTGGGAGCTGACAAAGTATACAAATTAAAGAAGGCACTTTACGGCTTAAAACAAGCTCCGAGAGCTTGGTATGATACCTTATCCTCTTTTCTACTTCAGTGTGGGTTCACCAAAGGCCTAGTGGACAAAACATTGTTTAGAATTAAGGATGGGGATCACATCTTATTGGTGCAAATCTATGTGGACGATATCATTTTTGGTAGCACCAATCCAGACTTGTGCGAGAAGTTCTCCAGTTTGATGAAAGGAAAGTTCGAGATGAGCATGATGGGAGAGCTCAACTACTTCCTTGGACTACAAGTGAGACAGCTTAAGGAAGGTATCTTCATCAACCAGGAGAAATACACCAAGGATCTGCTCAGGAAATACAACATAGAAGGGAAATCCTCAGTCAAAGTACCTATGGGAACCTCTATACGTATCGATGTCGACAGCGAAGGTCGAGAGGTCGATCAAACCACTTATCGAGGTATCATCGGATCTCTTCTTTATTTAACTGCAAGTAGACCAGACNGGCATCAACAGATCAACCATCAAAGACAACGGAAGCTGCTGAAGAAGATCAGCCAGAGTCTATCGAGAGATCAAACTTACCTCTCGAAGACAAGCAGTCGATAGTTCGAGACGTAGCAGAACTCCAGTCAGAATCAGATGATGAAGAGTCTACCAAGAAGAAAGCGCCTGACTCAGTTGATCAAAACCAGATCATAGATGTTCAACCCATATCTCAACCTTCAATGGAAGTATCAACTGAGGAGCCGCAACCCGACCTAAGATGGCTGAGAAGTCACCCTGCTGATCAAGTGATCGGAGATGTACGTGACAGAGTTCGAACCAGATCAGCTTACAGAGAAAGCATGTTTGCTTGTTTTCTATCTCAAATAGAGCCTAAGGTGATCGATGAGGCTCTAAGCGACGCAGATTGGGTGCAAGCAATGCAAGAGGAACTTCATCAGTTCGAGAGGAACGACGTTTGGGAACTAGTTCCGAGACCTCATCATCAGAATGTCATTGGTACAAAGTGGGTTTTCAGAAACAAGATGAATGAGGATGGAGTTATTGTTAGGAACAAGGCCAGACTTGTTGCCAAAGGCTACTGTCAGGAGGAAGGAATAGATTTTGATGAAACCTTCGCTCCAGTGGCACGTCTCGAAGCCATACGCATCTTTCTCGCATATGCCGCCTTCAAAGACTTTAAGGTATATCAAATGGATGTCAAGAGCGCTTTTCTGAACGGACTTCTCGAAGAAGAGGTGTACGTTGAACAACCTCCGGGTTTCTTGAAGGACGT
>NC_044927.1:21136454-21149969 GCF_003576645.1 Ipomoea triloba
ACAGAATGGTTCGCTCATGCCAAGGTCACGAAGGGCAAGATTGAAAGCCGCTTCAACGAAATAGACATAACAATCTCTGTGGGTGATTTACGAGCAGCATTCGACTTTGCTACGTCGGAGGAGGCAGTCAAGCACCTATCGGACTACAACATGGATAAGCAGGAGTTTTGGGACAAAATCCGATTGGAGACTGCACCACCCAGAGCATCCTCTGCCCTCCGCAGATTTCATTTGAAGGAGAGGTTTGCCCTAGCCGCCGAGCTCATCATAAAATTCATCCTCGGCAAGGTGTCCGGAACAGACGAAGTCAATCTGGACACTCTGAAAATCCTCCACGCCATCTGGAACAACAACAAGTTGGACTGGGCTCACATCATCTTCGACTGCCTCAAACACCAAGTGCAGAGCTCAGTTTCCAACTCCGACCTGACAATCTACAAAAAGGTTGGTTTTGGCTTTGTTGTTCAATTTCTATTGAGACTGAAGGGCTTCGAACTGAGGGAAGGGCGAGAGGTTCATCGGAATACCTATATGGGTAGAACGAAACCTCAAGCTAAGGCAAAAGGTGCTAAGGATGCATCTTCACCCTCAAAGCCTAAGGGAAGGGGCAAAAGGAAAGCCCCAGCTAAGGAGAAGCGCTCTGATGACGAGCTTTTGGACACCCTAGTCAAGAGGGTTGAATTGAAAAGGAAGGCCAAGAGGACCAAGACTGCTGCTGTCACCCAGGTTCGAGAGGTGACACCGTCCGTTATACAAGTACCATTTGAGGACAGGGCACAAGCCCAGGGGGAACCTCAGGCTACACTGGCCACTGAGGTTGAGAGAGTGCCCCCTACCAAGTCCCTGTCAGGAACTTTAAGTGTTGATATACTTGCTGTTGATGGTGCTGAGGATGTTGATGAATCTGTTGGTTTGCCTCAAGAGGAGGCTCGAGAAGTTGAAGGTACTGGGATAAGTGATCCAGTACAGGGTATTGTTGAGGAACCACGACAGGTGGTTCGAGAGGTAGATATTCCAGCAGCTGAAGATCTAGACTGTGTGGTGGCTGCTGATGGTCAGGGCACTGTGGTCAGGAACCCAGTGCAAGCTTTTCTGAATGATGGGTTGACACATGATCTCTCGGTTGTTCGAGAGATAACTGAACAAGCTGTGGAGTGTGCATCAGCAACAGAAATCCTACCTGCTGACTCTGATGAGCTGAATGCTGAAATCACATCTCGATTGAATCAAAGTGTTGAGAATGTATCGAGTTTGGACGACTTCTCCAGAGTACTTCGCTGGATCAACTGGAGAACAGGTCCCTTTGATCAATTGATCTCAAGAGCAGCAGAGATGGAGGCTGAGGAACGATTTGCACTAAACTGGTTAGATCTCACTGAAATCCCAGCCGACGAGCTTCAAAACCGTGCCCATGAGATGCAAGTAATCAGGAGTAATCTTGGTCGATCTGACAAAGGAAAGGGCATAGCTGTTGATGCACAAGAAGATGAAGCCGAGCCTGAAGAAGATCCTGAACTAGATGCTCAATTTCGAGAGGATATCAGGCTTGCCACAGCAATATCCTTGGGACAAAGTGTAGAACACACGAGAGGTCCAGGAGAGACCTCTGGGGTTGCTCGAGATGATGCTGACACTCCTACTCCAACTGCAGCAATCCCCTTGTCCCAAGTGAGTGAATCTGCTCTAGAAGACCAGGTAGCTTCGAGAGGTGAATCCGAGACCTCTGAAGCACATGAGGTGGCACCTAACTCTGTCTTACTACTGCCACCACCTGAGTCCACACCCTCGAATGCAACAGATGAAGCTCAGACAGTTCGAGAGGGTGAAATTTTGTTGCTCCAACTCCCAGGCTTTCCCATCGATATGGTTAATAGGGAAAGGTGGAGTGCACCAGTTGCTCCTGAGATAATAGATATTCCAGATTCACCAGAGCATACTGAAGTGCAAACAAGTGAGCAACAAGAGCAGAATGAGGAGAACCCTGCTGGTTCGAGAGTTGAGGTTCAAGAAGGTGGAAACCGGGAAGCACCTGCCGATGAATCAACTCCTCCAGTAGATGATCACGTTCCCAGCACTGGTTCGAGAGGTAGTGTTGAGGGGGAACCTCAATCAGATGGAAACCGGGAAGCATCTGATGCAGAGACTCCCACCTTGGCCAATCCTACCTTACCAGCAGCTGAAGCTGAGGCTCCAGGTTCGAGAGGTGAAGAGCAAGAAGTGATCCATCCCTCAGGTGGAAACCGGGAAGCACCTGATATGGAGCTACCTTCGAGCTCTGATCCCAGTGTCCCTGCTGAACCTCAGGAAGTCAGTCGAGAGGTGGAATCACGAATGCAAGTCATGGGTGGAAATCTGGAAGCACCCAAGTCCCCTCCGACGAAAGGTACATCTCGATCCTCATCTCCTACTTCTGACTATGATCAACAGGCCGAAGAAGTCTTCATTGGCGAAGTGCGTCAATTCATGGCTGATCAATCTCAGAAGATGGCTCAGCTCGAAAGAATACTCGCTGTGGTCCGCAATGCTGCAATGCCTGCTGCTGGCACAAGTGAATCCCAAGGCCGTCATGCCGAACTTCTCGAACAGGCGATATGGGCTGAGGATGCAGCACGGAAAGCCACTGATGAAGCCGCTGTAGCTCGAGCAGAGGCTGCAAGTGCGAGGGCTGAATTAGCCGAGATGCGAGCAGAGCTGCGAGCCTTCCAATATTCCAGTGAACTTCGACAGGATGTGATGAAGGCCATACTCGATGACCTGTCGAACCAAGTCCCTGCCCAACTTCAAGCTATTTTCGAAGGTATGTCCACCCTCCTCTCCCGTACTGATGATGCCAACAAGGGGGAAAATAAAGAGAAAAAGAAGGGGGATACAACGGGCAAGAAAAGGGCAGCAAGTGAACCAGCTGGACCACCTCCAAAAATACCAAGAATCATGAGCAAAGCAGTGGAGGATGCCAAACAGGCAGAAAACCTAAGGGTCCAGCGTACACTGGAAATGGAGAGAAGGAGAGAAGAGGACAGAGAAAGAAGAAGAAAAAGACAAGAACGACAGTCAGAAGAAGAAAGGAAGATAGATCTTCTCATGACAAACTTTAAGTTTGGGAACAGAGAAGACACTGAACAAATTCTGACTCTGGAGATATTCAAGCTTCTGAAAATCACTGGAATATCAACACACAGCAACATGTCTCCAGAAGAATGTATTGCTTGGTGGAAAGATGGAGTAATTGATGGTGAGTTCGTGGGGGAAGCCTACAGGAACTACAGGCATCTAGATGTCACAGATGAATACTTAAGCCTGGTAAATCCGAAAGACCCCATCAAGACACGAGAAGCCATTAACAAGAAAAGGAAAGGCAACAAGAAGTAAGCTCTCGTGGTCCAAACTCCATCTTATTTCAAAGTATTGATACTTATGTTGTTCTTGGTCTTATTTCTTTGAATCTTTTCCACTAAACTCTGTTATGTAAACATTCCCTTAATCTTAATACATATATCTTCTGCTGGGGGTGTTGCGTGAGTTTACTTATTCATGTTTAGTAGAATTGTTGTCAAACTTACCATATGCGCTGAAAATAAAATCAATGCTTTTTCTTTTTCAAATCAGCCATATAAGTAAGTATAAGTGTTGGCATCATCAAAAAGGGGGAAATTGTTAGGAACATCATGTAATAGGTTTTGATGATACCAACTGTTAAGTAAGAATCCCCAAGTCTCGATACATAGGCAAAACAATGTAAGTTCGATAAGTAAACTAAGAGCGAAAATACAACCGGGTAATTTGAGCTCAACTCGGGAAATATTTAAGCTTAAGGTAAACTTGTTTGAACAACTTAGAAGTTTTCGTGTTGTAAGCAAACAGATAGATCAGAAGCAGGCACGAGACAACTCTGGAGGAATAAGGGTCTACGAGACATCAACTAAGTCTCGAGACACAAGCCAAGTTCGAGAGGTAAGGACCTCTCGATATACCTATCGAGTTCGAGACGTAAAGAATATTCGAGAGATAGACCTCTCGATTCATGGGATTGAAACATCAAGTGGTCGAGACATCTTTTATGGTCTCGATAAACCGGCACTTCTCCCAGAGGCTGAATGTTAGTCAACATGTGCAGATAAAATACTCTAAGTTTGGAGAAGAAGAATATCATGGAGATAAAATATTGAAGAGGTGCTGAGCGGGAGGTTTCAAAATGGACGGAAGTGGATGACACGTCAGACCTCCACCACAAACGGTCAAGAAGTGCACCAATCCTGAAGTGGTCAGATTCCCCAAACAAGGAATGATGGGAACATAAAAAGAGTAACTTTATCCAAAAGAAGCAAGTGAAGCATGAACTCAAGAAAGTGGAATATGGAATATTCACTACAAAACAAAAGGCTCAAGTTACAAGACCACTACTCCATGAAAAATGCTGAAATTGTGCAAAGACCCATGTTCGGCGTGGGAGACCAATTTCAAACGGAATAGTTTTCCCTCCAACGGAACTATTCTTCTACTCTCATATATAAGGACGTAAAGACACAGAAGAAAAAGGGGGTTGTGAAAGAGGTCAAGAGGTTAACAAGAGGTGTCTGATAAAAACGTTCCAGTGCAAAGTGCTTAACTTGGAATATCATCCTGATATTCAATACAGCGAGAGAACACATCTTAGTGTTCGAAGAGAGTTACAAAGCTAAACTGTCATACATCCAGAAGGTGACCAAAGCTGCTCTACATCAAAGTTGATTCAACGATAGCTTGTGGTCAGATTGGAGATTGTTACATTCAACTGTGACTATCAACAACGTCTTGCTTTGGATTAAGCAAGGGAGGTGGAGTATCCTGGCTGCTGTCCGAGCGAAAGAAACCTGAGGCTTGACGCGGGCTTGGTGATCAAAGGTCAAGTGCTCGAGAGGTGGAGTAACTGGAAGCGGGGAGAAAAACCTGAGGAGAGGCGGAGTAACCTGGCTGCTGTCCGAGCGAAAGAAACCTGAGGCTTGACGCGGGCTTGGTGATCAAAGGTCAAGTGCTCGAGAGGTGGAGTAACTGGAAGCGGGGAGAAAAACCTGAGGAGAGGCGGAGTAACCTGGCTGCTGTCCGAGCGAAAGAAACCTGAGGCTTGACGCGGGCTTGGTGATCAAAGGTCAAGTGCTCGAGAGGTGGAGTAACTGGAAGCGGGGCGAAAAACCTGAGGCTTGAGGCGGGCTTGGTGATCAAAGCTCAAGCGCTCGTTATTGTACTAGAAAGGGAAGTTTTTAGTGCAATCCTTCCAGGGAGTTTCTGGAAGAAGAGTGGAAGTAGGCGGGTTGGCCGAACCACTTAAAAATCTCTCTTGCATTTACTTTCTGTTTTTATCTCTCGCTAACTTCTCGATTGCACTGCATATAATCACATCTCTCGAACTAACCCAAACTCGTGCTAACCAAAAAGGGGATAATATTTCCGCTGCGCATAAAACTTTGTCTTCACCTCGTGAGGTATCGAACTTAAACATCCTAAGTTCAATACACACGAGAGGTTGAAAAGATTTGCAAAATCTTATACAAGTCTATTCCCCCCCCCCCCCCTCTAGACTTGTACCCCATCCCCTTGGGACCAACATTTTCATCACCAACTTGCATCATACACGCCTAATAGAAGAAAGATGCATGGCAATTTTTAAACTCTATGTTCACAATTTAAAAACTCTATATTCACAATTTTAGAACTCTATATTCACAATTTAAATTTGAATATACAAAATTACATTACTCAATATTCACAATTTTTGAACTCTATATTCACAATTTTTTTTATATAGATTCAAAAATTATGTTATAAAATTGAATATAGAGTTTTTTTTTTTTTTGAAATAAAATTGAATATAGAGTTATAAAATTGTGAATGTAGAGTCCTGAAATCATGAACATAAAGTTCTGAAATTGTGAACATAAAATTCTATAATTGTGAATATAAAATTTAAAAATTGTGAATATAGAGTTTAAAAATTATAAACATAGAATTAAAAATTTATGAATATAGAGTACTAAATTTATGAATATGAACATGAGTTCACCTTGCAAGGTGGACCCGGGGGCCGGGTCTATGGCATACAACCTAAGAAAGATTTGAGTAAGGATGAGTACAAATTTGACAAAATTTATGTGGTTTTAACATAATTTTGAGAATACACAGGACAAAAACGAAGTTTCCAAAAACTGCTTTTAGTCTGTTACCTTCTCAATCACGTTCCGGAGTCCAGACTTGATGCTCCACTCTCAGAATAGACAATAGAGGAGAAATCTGAACTCCGAAGAGCCTCACGCTGAACTTCTTGGGCTCGATTCAATTCCAGATCCGAATATGAACGACGCAGATGTATCCAAGCAGATCCAGCAGATGGTCCGGTTTATCCGCCAGGAAGCGGAGGAAAAGGCCAATGAGATTTCTGTCTCCGCCGAAGAAGTAATTACTGGTTTATTTGGAATTTCGACTTACAGAGTAATTGATTGGAATAATTTGAATGTGCTTCGTTTGCTATTAATTTTAGGAATTCAACATTGAGAAGCTGCAACTAGTGGAAGCAGAGAAGAAGAAGATCAGACAAGAGTATGAGCGCAAAGAGAAGCAAGTCGAAGTTCGTAAGAAAATGTAATTGCAATATTTCCAGTATTTGAATTGCTTGATTTGCAGCTCTGCTCTTGCCACTAACTGTAACTGATGATCTGGTTAATGCGGTTTTTTAGTTTTAGCAATAGTCCATAGGCACATTGTATTGGCTTTGTTTTGCATCAGGTTATGAGCAATGCAAGATAAAGATCAAAGTAGATTACTAAAATACATTTAACAAGCTACAGATAGTACTAAATTCAGTGATCATGAAGTAGAAATTGATTTTTATTATTTGTCTTTAACTTGTTCATTCTTGTGGTTACTAGACTTTGCAAGACCTTTTGAAGCTTGCAGGGCAATGACTGCAGCTTTGACTCTATATTGTATATTGAAAGTAGAAATTATCTGATAAAGGGTGAATACAGTTTTAGACTTTTAGCTCCTCTATTAATGATCAAAGAATGTCTCACACAGTTATTTAGTGGATAGGTTTCATGAATATAAGGTTTCCTGTACCATAATACACGTGCTTCAGTGCCAAATGCCCCCTTCCCTCTTTTCTCACCACCTTCCTTTTCTGTTTCAGAAGTATTTTTGTTGCATGAGAGGTTTGCCATTTTCTTTGAAATTCTGGTTGACATAATAAAGATAAATAAATATGAATATTTTTACTCTAAATAACTTCTTGAGATATTTTTCACATTTTAATGAAGCTTTGTTAGACCTAGACCTACTATTAATATATGGGCTTTGGTTATTAACTTGAATCTATATTACATTGTATGCTGTTCTGTCTAACTGAGCATGCCTATTTAAAGTTCATATTACCAAACAGATTCTTGAATTTGTGGTTTCTTCTTGCAGTGAGTACTCCATGCAGCTAAATAGTTCACGCATCAAAGTTCTTCAAGCTCAAGATGACTTGGTTAACTCTATGAAAGATGCGGCATCAAAGGAGCTCTTGCATGTGAGCCATGACCACCACAGCTATAAGAAACTTTTGCATGATCTTATTGTTCAGGTAGTGAAGTTAAGCAAATCTTTTATTGTAATGCGTTTCTCTTAGTTTTGGAATCAAATTATGGATGGTCCGAGACTCATAATTAGAGCAAGCACTTATTTTTGTTTATGTATTTTGGGTGTAAGAATCTCAGGACAAGTAAGCTTTGTGATGAAAAGTTATTTAACCAATGTAGACCTTAGTTATAAGCCCAATGATGCCCCTTTTGGATGTCATTGTTTAAATATGTATTTCATTTCTAGAACTCTAGAAGACCTCTGTATCAGTTTGATCCAAAAATGACTTAGAATGAGGATTTAACCTTGCCTTGTTCATTATTGGTATTGGAGTGTGAAACATGAGTAATATTATTAAGAGCATTGTACTATTAGATATGAAGTATCTTGTAGCACATTCTGCATGAATTCTTCCACTAACTAGTGCCAGTTTTCTCACTATTTATTACTTGTACTTGAATAAATTTAAAAACTGTTCTTTAATTTAAAAACAATATTTTCATTTTAGAACTGAAATTATGCTTCAATGCATTGTTATTTCAAGCATTTGTTTTGTATTGTTATTGGCAATGATGACTTGGTAGTCTGTGAAGTTCTCTGCATTCGATTATAACTGCAACATGCTGTGTTGCAGAGTTTGCTCAAGCTCAAAGAGCCTTCTGTTTTACTGCGCTGTCGGAAAGATGACGTGCACCTGGTGGAACATGTCTTGGACTCTGCAAAGGAAGAATATGCAGCAAAGGAAAGGGTTCACCCACCTGAGATCATAATTGACCACATCCACCTTCCACCTGCTCCTTCCCATCATAATGCACATGGTCTTTTCTGGTATGTTTGTTTGACCCATTCTGTTACGAAATGGAAACTGTGGAAATTGACTTTGTTATTTGAGCCCGTCTCACTAATTTTCTTATTTCCTTTTTACAGCTCTGGAGGAGTGGTCTTGGCCTCTCGAGATGGAAAAATTGTGTGTGAAAACACTCTAGATGCAAGATTGGAAGTTCTGTTCCGTAAAAAACTTCCAGAGGTAAATCCCTTTTATTTATCTCCTTTTTTCACTATCCATGTTAGGTGCTCTCAAGCATTTTACAGAGCTCCATAGGACCACAGTGTTGTTGCCATTTCCATTTTCTGGTTTCAACAAGTCTGATTGTTATTTCAAATGTTAACGGCTTCAATCTAATAAAAGTTGAAGGAAAAGGGAAGACCTTAGCAATTGTACCTTGATAAAATTATCCAGTTAATTAATCAGCTGCGATCGGTCTATCATATGTTATCAGTAATCTATGGAGTCATTCCCCTGCTCTACATTATTTATATATCTCTAGGTTGCCAAGTTCTTACACTTGTATACACTTTAACTAGATCTCCATTCTGTTAACTGCAGATCCGCAAGTTGCTATTTGGTCAGGTTGTAGCCTAATAGATTGGAGGTCTTCATACACATTTGGTTTTATTTCTTGATCTCTGTATTCTTAAATCTGCGACTCTGTGACAAGAAATGATATCGGTGATTTCCTGCTCGTGTACTCTGTAGCGATGTTTCATGGTTCTTGTTAACACCTACCTTCCATTTATGAAGCCGTCATTCATTAATTTTAATTGAGGCATGGCAAATATACTTGCTTTAAGGTAATATATTTCCCGAGATTCTAGCTTCAGACTGGTATTGCCATTTTTTGCTGTTATAAGTGTAAATCATTTGAACCCTATGTTTTGGTGGGTTGAGAATTGAGTCACAAACTTGACTGTTGCTCCATGCAATTTTAAACTCCGTTTATGCTATTAGAAATTTTACTCAATGCAGTTTGACATTAGTAAAAAATCAATTAGGAGCTCATTTAAGAGATCTCAAGATTTGAAGGATCAATCCATCTTACCAAATAACAATTCTCCGTGACTCTGAGGCAGTAATCGTAGTAGAGGCAGCAATTTTTTCAAGTGATTAAATAGAAATCTATTCACTAATATAATTTTAACTAAGGGTGTGTTTGGTTGAGGACTTTTACACCCTACTATGGGTTTTTTTTTTTTTGACCCTACTATGGGTTTTGAAACCTATATATTATGTTTGTTTGCCAACTTTTATTATCCTACTATTGGAATCAAATCCTTTAGTAATTACAAAACTCATTATCTTTCTATTCCTCTACTCTTGAACAATGGAATAAACAATAAGGAATAAAAAAAATACTGAGTAAAAAATAAAAAGATCATTATCAATGCAATAAATATGAAATATTAATATATACACATATATGTATGTGTATATATTTGTATTATATGTTTTTATATATTTATTAATTTTAATTAATTATTTATTTATTTATGAAAGTCACTTGTGTGTATCTCAAGTGTAGAATATATTTACTTTTTAATTTTTTTGAAAAACAAGAAAAATTGGTAACCATTATTCGAGATTGTACATGAGATAAATATTATTTTGTGACCCTAACCAACAAAAGATTACAAGGATTTAAAAATAAATAAATAAATAAAACAACTACAGGTGATTTGTCCTCTCCAATGTTAGGTGTATGTACTATTGATAAAAAATCACAACTACCCCAAAATTGGAGACAACTGATAGTTGTTTATAGAGTAAAATATACGAATAGCATTTAGACAAATATTTTTTAAAAAAAAATCTAAACTACGATATCTTAGTAAAATTTTATTTTGAAAAAAAAAATTGTAGTAAATTTTTTATTTGACTTAATAAGTGTATAACTATTATCACAGATTAACAAATATGCTTTATATGTTAAACATATTAATATTACTTAGAGCAACTACATCAGTGCATCATAAGGGGTTATTGGTACAGTGAAGGCTGATTTAGAGGAGTGAGAAGCATGTGAGAGAGGAAAAAAATTCATCCTGCAAAGAAGGGTTCATGGAACAGTAAAAAGTAATTCACAGATTTTGAAAGAAGCAAGAGAATCGCGCGTAACGCGCACAAAGTGCGCCCGCTGGGCGCGGCGCGACTGACAGGATGTTTTTTATTTTTATTTTTTTTCTTTTCAAATATGATTTGTATTTTTTTTTCTTCCCTTCTCATTTTTTCTCTTTCCTAATCACACTTACAAAAATTCCTCAATTACCGTGAAAAACTCAATTGATAAGGATGCTCTTATAGACTTAGGGGAGTGTATTCAATCACGACTTTCATGAACTTTTAAATACTTTTAAAGTGATGAATTTTAATTGACTTTTGTAGAGTTTTTGTAAACTTTCCTAGAATCTTTTAAACTTTTATAAACTTTGTAAGAGTTTATAAATATCCATAGAACAAACATTTATAGATTTTTAAAAACTTTTTCATATTAAAAAGTTTACAAAAGTCATTAAAACTCTAAATTGAATACATCCTCACAAACATTCCATAACTTCTATTAATATATTATCTATAAATTAGTGCATTGTAGAAATTAAAAAAAAAATATTGATGTCACAAAAATAGAATATATTATTCATAAAGAAAATATAATCAATTTTTATAAATATAACCAATAAAAATATTTCTTGAACTAATGAAACAACTAATGTTGAGTATAATTATCAAAATGTTTAGAATGAAAAAGTACAAATTTTCATTCAAAAAAAAAAGTACGAATTAAAATATTCATCTTGTTAGTACAATTATCATTGATTGGCATTGGTTTCGCCTTGTTGGGTGTCTCTCCACATATCCAAAGCTATTTTAGCCCTCCATTCATTTGCATGCTCCCGTTGTTGTTCTTGAGTTTCAAACAGTTGTTCAAAATTATCTACATCATTCATTGGTAAAGGTGAAGGAGATTCATCACTATCACTATCAAAATTCAACTTAATACAATATATATATATATATATATATATATATATAATAAACATACAATTATATAAAATTATAAACATATTAATTAACTAAAATTTAAAAATTATAAATTTTAAAAAATTTGGTTGGTTGCAGCAAATGCACCGCAGCAATCTTGCTGCTACTGTTCCATAAATCTGCTGCGAACAGCAGCAGCTTGCTACTGTTCGCAGCAGATTCTTGTTGCTGCGATCACAACAATTTTTTTTAGCTGCGATCGCAATAATTATTTTGTTGTGATGGCAACAAAAAATTTGCTTGAACATAAAAAAAAATATTTGTGAAAGATTTGTTACGTACCGTGAAATTGATGGAAAATTTGCCTAGTTTAGATAGAGGAAAAAAAGTTTGCAGAGAATATTGAAAAGTTTGGGGTTGAAGGGTTGGATTTCATCTATTTATATTAATGAAGAGAAAGTCTATAGAAATCCTATTCTGACAGAGTTTGTGAAAGTCAGTAACTTTTTGAATACTAGTAGACTTTTAATAACTCTATAAAAGTCTGAATCGAATACCTGTATACTTTTAAAGAGTTTTGAAAAGTTTGAATTGAATACATGTATACTTTTAAAGAGTTTATAAAAGTCTAAATTGAATACCACCAAACTTTTAAAATTGATAAAAGTATTTAAAAGTTCATGAAAGTCGTGATTGAATACACCCCCTTAGATTGCTTGTGCTACAATTTAACTCTCAAAAAGCATCAAACATTATTAACCTAACAAAACTTTTTATACTGGCTTGCATAAAATAAAGGGATCGTCTCCTGTGAGCCCATTTCATTGGTCGGATATAATAAAAATGGATTATAGTAAAATTAAATATATAATTAATACTTTAAGTCTAATATATAATATTATATATCATAAATGTAGTACTTTATAATAAAACTATAATAGACAATTTGCATAAAATAAAGTAATAACATAACATAATTGTAGATATCATCAATACTTTAAGGGGCCGTTTGGTTCGGGTCATCTGAGATTGCCTAGGTAATCTGATTCTGGTAATGTTATATTACCTTGTTTGTTTCAAGTTATGAGATTACCTCAAAGCTGATGTGGCGGTAATGTTTCAAGGTAATGTGATTACCCCCGTTTTTTTAGGTAATCTAAGATTACCTTGGTTATTCCAATTTTGCCCTTGTTAACTAATCCTTATATAATAATAATAATAATAATAATAATAATAATAATAATAATAACACAATAACATATATAAAATAAATATATGTTTATATAATCAAATATACATGTGTGTATATTTATATATTTATTTTTTTAATATTAAGCATCAATACATTCATACATATAAATAAATAAAAATACACACAATAAAGGTACACAAATAAATAAATAAATAATATATATATATATAAGGACATTATAGTAAATTGTCCCATATAACCTAAAATATAACCCTTAACCAAACAAAGTAATATTATATTCCACAATCCAAACCAAACACATCAGTAATCTTACATTCCCAAAATCTCATATTACCTTCCTGGAGGTAATCCTATTTCCTGAGGTAATCCAAGATTCCGTGAACCAAACGCCCCCTAAGTCTTATATAGTTATATATAATACTTTATAGAAAAACTATTATAGACAATTCGCAAGAAATAAAATGTCATTACATAACAACATTGCATATGTAATTAATACTTGAAGTCTTATTGATGGTGTAAATGTAAACGGGGGTACGGATTTACACCACGTGTGTTGTTTGATTGTGTATGTTGTAGTGTATGGATTGGTGTATGGATGAATGCAGGGAGAAGGGGAAAGGAAGCCATGGCTTCCTTCTTGGAGAAGAAGAGAGAAGAAGATGGAAGGGAGAAGGAAGGACCTCAGTGAGTCCTTCAGATTGAGGATCCAGGATGCCATTACAAGGGAGGGTCGGTCCTTTATATAGGAATAGGACCTGACCCTTCAAGAATATAATATTACATTTGACCCTTAATAATTTTTAAGGGACACCCGACTTTTTAGGGGTACAATATTACACAGGCTATACACATTATATTTCTACAGTAGTCCCTGAGGGTATTTACCCATCAC
>NC_044927.1:21151136-21178541 GCF_003576645.1 Ipomoea triloba
TCATCGCTGAAAAGCGGCATCGCTAAGAAGCGGGATAAAATTTAGTGCCATGACGAGGCGTGGGCACACTCAGCCGGACAAATTTATGCAGGTCAACCCCAAACGAAAAATTCGTGCAGGTTGAACAAAACCCCAAACGAAAGTGTTTTTTTTTTTAAATCCGTGCAGGTTGATCAAACCCCAAACGGAACCGGGCATATCCGTGCAGGTCGATCAAACCCCAAACGGAAGAGCCGGTGCTTCTTCTTTTTTTCTTTTTTTTTTTTCGAAGGGGTTGGGGGGACAAAGTCCCCCTCTTTATGAACTACACACAGGGTAGCAGGCTAGCAGCAGTGCTACCCAATAAAAAATATATTTATATATTTTTTGGTACAATGATCTTATACTACAATTTACATATTTTGTTACAGAATTCAATTCCTAGCCAACTCTAGGGGTATTGTAGTTCTGATCGTAGCATGTTGAAGTTGGCCTCCTTAGTAATTGTTGCAGCATTCCTTGGCTTGAAGTCTTTGTCTTCATGAATCCTTGTAATTTGTGGGGAGGGTAATCTTCAACAAAGTGAAAGATCCACATGCTCCGTACTTTACAATAATATATANTAGCATGTTGAAGTTGGCCTCCTTAGTAATTGTTGCAGCATTCCTTGGCTTGAAGTCTTTGTCTTCATGAATCCTTGTAATTTGTGGGGAGGGTAATCTTCAACAAAGTGAAAGATCCACATGCTCCGTACTTTACAATAATATATATATATATATATATAAAAAACAATATATAATATATATACTTTAATAATGGTGGGGGACATGTTCCCCACTTTATATAATATATACATATATATATTATGTGGTGGCAGCGCAGGCTGCCACCTTTTGATTTTATTTTTTTATTTTTTTTTAATAATTATAATATTATAATAATATTATAACAATAAGAATTGTAATGACAAGAAGAAAACAAACACTGTCANGGGACATGTTCCCCACTTTATATAATATATACATATATATATATTATGTGGTGGCAGCGCAGGCTGCCACCTTTTGATTTTTTTTTTTTTTAATAATTATAATATTATAATAATATTATAACAATAAGAATTGTAATGACAAGAAGAAAACAAACACTGTCAGTCCATTTTCTTCGCTGTTTGTCCGTTCTAGTCCGTGAGTTCGCGAGGGAGGGAGAGAATCGGAGTTTGTGAGACGGCGCCGGCGATGGGAGGCGTCTGTAGCGGTGAGTAGAGGCGGCGTTTGAAGATGATGGCCACGGTTCGTTCACCGTTCGTTGCAACTCGCCAACGTTCTTTTTTCTTCGCAAAAAGAAGCCGATACCGCTACTGCTGTTGTCCTCGTCGGATTTGCTGCGTCGCCAGAGGTGGTGGCGGTCATGTACTGTGGCGATGGGCGAACGGCGGTTGGGTCGATCAGGGTGACAACCCCCTTCCACTTTCTTTTTACTTCTTTCTTTTGGGTGACAACCCCCTTCCACTTTCTTTTTACTTCTTTCTTTTCCTTCATTTTCGCCACCTTTTCTTCCATTTTTGTCTTTTTGTTTTGTCTCTTTCCCTCTCTTGTTTTCATTTTTGTCTTTTTGTTTTGTCTCTTTCCCTCTCTTGTTTTGTCTCTTTCCCTCTCTTGTTTTATCTTGTTTTGTTCCATTTGAAGACAAAACCATATGCTCTCCCCCATTTCAAGCCTCCATGCCTGACTTTCCCTTGTAGCATAAATATAATAATAATAATAATAATCATCATAATTATATGCATGGGAATGAGGAATCTGCCAGGAAACAAGGCAAATAGGTCTTCACATGCATGCTCCCTACGCTCTGCTTTCCCATTGTCTTTCATATTTAAATATAATAATACTAATAATATATTATTATAATAATAAGGAAATGGGAAAACCCGCAAACCACATTCCAGTTCACCATCATCGTCTCCTTGATGCCATGCCGGAGAAGAGGAAAAGATTGCGAGTGAAGAAGCTAGTCGTCCGACGTTCTACGCTGATGGTTCAATTGGTTGGCGGAAAAGGAGGAGCCAAGGCCTGTCGTTCGTCTCTGGCGGTCTTCACCATTGCTACTGTCGGACTGGAGGACCAAGCTCGCCAATCTGCTGCTCGTCTTCTCGGTCTCCACTCTAGGAGGTCGGGGTTGCGAACGATGGTGAGTGGTTTCGGTACGAGGTGGTGGTTGCTTCTTCAGCGACTGGATTTTCCTCCCAAAACGCAGCAACTCCGGCGAGCTTACAGCCATCGTACAATCTGTGGTGTCTGTTTTCGAGAAAGAGGGAATCAATCACCTAAGATTGTTGGTTCAAACCGTATCTTTGCCACTTTAATTTGGTCTCATTTTCGCAGGTGAGAGATGAGTGGCAGCCGACAGCGGTGGTGGAGACTCTGGTTTCTTTTTTTGCAAATTGCAGTTTGTAGAGTTGAGTTTTGGTGAAGTAGATCTTCCTTGGTGTATACATGATAATGTTAACAGGCGAGAAAACGGAAGAAAAGGTGGTAGTAGCTTGATGGCCTTAGCTCTAAGGTTTAGATGAGAGTGCAAGGGTTCAAAACCTTGCTCAGGTTAGCCATTGGTTGAATCTGGTTTGCTCCTTCTTCTATAATTATTGTTTTAGATTGCTTGTTCTTCTTTTCCTCGCCTACGCACTGGAGCAAAAAATAATCTCTCGACGCGTCGAGAGCCTCCACTGAGAAAATTTGTCTTCCTTCCTTCGACTGTGGTCACCAGCGTTTTGTTCGTAATTCGCTTTTGTTGTTGTCGTTGATGGTGGCTCGCGGTTGGAGAGAGCGATAGCGGGCAGTGCGGCTCGACGCTACGGACGCTGGAGAGTTGACAAGCTAGGTGGATGCGAACCGGACTGGTGGTGGCTATGGTGTCGGCGGAGACCGGTAGCCGGTGGTGGAACGCTGTACGATTAGATGGTGGTGGAGAGCTGAAATTTTCGATGAGCCGAGACGGCGACAGTAAGTTGTGAGGGTGACAAGGATAGTGAATACCATCCGATTGATTAGAGGAACAGGGCATTTCGTCGCGTTCCCCACAGACGGCGCCAATGATGGTGTAAATGTAAACGGGGGTACGGATTTACACCACGTGTGTTGTTTGATTGTGTATGTTGTAGTGTATGGATTGGTGTATGGATGAATGCAGGGAGAAGGGGAAAGGAAGCCATGGCTTCCTTCTTGGAGAAGAAGAGAGAAGAAGATGGAAGGGAGAAGGAAGGACCTCAGTGAGTCCTTCAGATTGAGGATCCAGGATGCCATTACAAGGGAGGGTCGGTCCTTTATATAGGAATAGGACCTGACCCTTCAAGAATATAATATTACATTTGACCCTTAATAATTTTTAAGGGACACCCGACTTTTTAGGGGTACAATATTACACAGGCTATACACATTATATTTCTACAGTAGTCCCTGAGGGTATTTACCCATCACTTATATATAATATTTTATTATAGTATAAATATTATACTTTATACCAAAATTATAATAAACAGTTTGTAGAAAAATTGCCTAATCTAATCTGTCTCACGAATTGAGAAGTTGAGAACTGTGAGACGGTCTCATCAGAGAATTTGTCTAAAATAAAGCCTCACAGAACAAATATTTGAGTAAGGGTGTTGAATCCTAGTTTAACAAATACTCCGTATTTGAGTAAGGGTGTTGAATCCTAGTTTAACAAATATTATGTGGTTTAAATATAATATTGAGAATATATAGGGAAAGACTTGAAATCTCTAAAACTGCTCTTAGTCCGTTACTCCGTTACCTGTCGCCTTAATCACGGTCGGACACGAGACCACATACTCCGCCTTTAGACAAAATATAGAGGAAATCTGAACTCCGAAGAGCATCGAACTCACCTTATCGGGTCGATCCAATTCCAGATCCGAATATGAATGATGCAGATGTATCCAAGCAGATCCAGCAGATGGTCCGATTTATCCGCCAGGAAGCGGAGGAAAAGGCCAATGAGATCTCTGTCTCCGCCGAAGAAGTAATTTTTGGTTTATTTGAAATTTCGACTTCGATTCTGTCCTCATCTCTGTGTTTTTTGTTTTCCTGGAGATTAACAAGTAGTTGATTGAAATAATTTAGACGTGCTTCGTTTGCTATTAATTTTAGGAATTCAACATTGAGAAGCTGCAACTAGTGGAAGCAGAGAAGAAGAAGATCAGACAAGAGTATGAACGCAAAGAGAAGCAAGTTGATGTTCGTAAGAAAATGTAATTGCAATTTTTCCAGTATTTGATTTGAATTGCTTGATTTGCAGCTGTGCTTCTGCTACTAACTGTAACTGAAGAGTGTCTGGTTAATGCGGGTTTTAGTGTGATCAATAATAGTCCATTGAGTTTGTTATATACAATTCATGTTTTTTATGGATTTAATTATATGCTTCTTTTGTGATATTAATTTGGTATTTGGTTGCACATTGTATTTGGCTTTGTTTTGCAATAGTGTAAGAGCAATGCAAGATATAGATCATAGTAGATTACTAAATACATTTAAGAAGTCACAGATAGTACTAAATTTAGTGATCATGATTTATCATTTATCTTTCACTTGTTCATTCTTGTGATTATTAGCCTTTGCAAGACCTTTTGGAGCTTGCAGAGCAATCACTGCAGCTTTGACTTTACATGGAATATTAAAAGTAGAAACTGGGCTGTAGAATTATCAGAGACAAACTTGGGAAAAAATTGAGTTTAATGACGATGAAAGAATGTCTTACACAGTTCTTTAGTGGATAGACTTCATGAATATTTTGTTTCCTGTCTGATAATATATGTGCTTCAGTGTTCAACACTCAACAACCCGCCTTTCCACTTTTTCTCTACCTTCCTTTTTCTGTTTCGGAGTTTTTGATGCATTGTGAGAGAGGTTTACCATTTTCTTTGAAATTTTGACTGACATCAATAAGATAAATAAAATATTCTTGTTTTTATATGACTCTGTATTATGTTGTGCAGACCATTCTGTCTAACTCAGCATACTTATTTGAAGTTCATATTACCAAAACTGATTCTTAAATTTTTTGATGCTTGCTTGTAGTGAATACTCCATGCAGCTAAATAGTTCACGGATCAAGGTTCTTCAAGCTCAAGATGACTTGGTTAACTCTATGAAAGATGCCGCATCAAAGGAACTCTTGCACGTGAGCCATGATCATCACAACTATAAGAAACTTCTACATGATCTTATTGTTCAGGTAGTAAGGTTAAGCAAATCTTTTATTGTAATGTGTTTAATTAATTTTGGAATCAAATTATGGATGGTTTGAGACTCATGATCTAAGCAAGTACTCCTTTTTCTGTATTTACATTGGGTGTGCAAATCTTAGGACTAGTAAGCTTTTTATGATGAGTTATTTTGTCAATCTAGAGCTTAGTCAGATATCCTATAATGTCCACTTTTTTCCTTTTGAATGCCATCGTTTAAGTATGTATTTCATTTCTAGAAGGCCTCTGTAACAGTTTGACTCAAAGATTACTTAGAATCAGTATTAACCTCCCTTGTTCAGTCTTGGCATTGGAACCGTGAAGTGTGAATTATATTATTAAGAGCATTTTAGTATTAGGTATGAAGCATCTTGTAGCAAATGCAATGGATCTAATTTCGTTCATTCTCCATGAACTTTTCCACTGACCAATTCCAGTTTTGTCTGTATATGTTTCAGCATTAAGTATATTGTAGGAAATGTGATGGCTATAGAGCAGTTTCTTCTTAATTCTTCTACTGGACATGCCAATTTCTGCAGTGTTTATATACTAAAACTCTAAAGTATATGTAGTTAAGCAACTGTTTATGTTTAATCTAAAAACAATATTCTCATTGTATAAATGAAATTACGCTTGGTGGCTTCGTTATTTGAAGCATGTGTTTTGCATTTTTAAGGACAATGATAACTTGCTAGTCTGAAGTTCTCTGCCTGCAATTATAACTGCAACACACTATGTTTCAGAGTTTGCTAAAGCTCAAAGAGCCTTCTGTTTTACTGCGCTGTCGGAAAGATGATGTGCACCTGGTGGAACATGTCTTGCACTCTGCCAAGGAAGAATATGCAGCAAAGGAAAGTGTTCACCCACCTGAGATCATAATTGACCACATCCACCTTCCACCTGCTCCTTCCCATCATAATGCACATGGTCTTTTCTGGTATGTTTGTTTGACCCATTCTGTTACGAAATGGAAACTGTGTAAATTGACTTTGTTATTTGAGCCCCTCTCACTAATTTTCTTATTTCCTTTTTACAGCTCTGGAGGAGTGGTTTTGGCCTCTCGAGATGGAAAAATTGTGTGTGAAAACACTCTAGATGCAAGATTGGAAGTTCTGTTCCGTAAAAAACTTCCAGAGGTAACTTTCATTTTGGTCCTTTTTTCACTATCCATGTAAGGATGCTTTCAGGCATTGTTGTCTTAGCACTGTAGTTTTGTTGCCATTTTCTGGTTTCAGTGTGTTATTTCAAATGTTTAAGTGATTTAAATAAAAATAACACTAAAAGGAAAAGGAAAAACTTAGCCATTTTGCCTTCATAGACTTGTCCAGTACATCAATCGCCTGTGATCAGGTTATCAAATGGTATCTTTAATCTATAGAATCTTTCCCCGGCTCTACATGATTTATATATCTTTTGGTTGCCCAAGTTCTTACTACTTGGATACACTTTAACAAGATCTCCTTTCTGTTAACTGCAGATCCGCAAGCTGTTATTTGGTCAGGTTGCAGCCTGATAGGTTGGATGTCTTTGTACTTATTTGCATCTATTTCTTGATCTCTGAATTCTTAAGTTGGTGACTCAGTGAACAGAAATGTTATCAGTGATTTCCTGCTTTTGCGCATTTGTTTCATGGTTCTCCTTAAGACCTACTTTCCGTCCGTGAGGTGTCGTTCATTCTTTTTGTTTGAGGCATGGGAAAATACTCAATTTATGTGATATGTTTCCTGAGTTCTTGCTTCAGATTGGTTTTCTCAATTTATTTCTGTAATAAGTGTAAACCACTTGAACCCCCCTTACCCTTATGGGGTTGGGATTTGGATAATAAAAGTTCATTGAGTCATAAACCTGATTGTTGCTCCTTGCAATTTTAAACTCCGGTTTTGCCAAACTTCTTGGAAAGCATTTTTGACTCTCCACGCAAGTGATTTATGTAGAATTTTGTGAGTTTTGTATTCAGTTTTCAATTATTGTGGTGTGACCATTGGAAGGAAACTGGGAGCAATTGTATTTCCCAATCAAATAAAAATGGTTTCAGTTTAAACGATGCCTTGATAGAAGTCATACAACATGCGAAAAAGGCCCTCCAAATCAAGCCGGCTTTCAGAAGCATGAAAAGTCGTAAGTTTTGACAAACATGAAAAGTTCTCTGTTACATATATTTTCACATGTGTGATGTTTGGTTGGTCAAATATTAGAATACATTATACATTGTGAATAGAATATTATTTTGTGGAATAAATCTATTATGTTACTTGATTTGATTTTTACAGTAAGAAATAGAATTTTACAGAATGAGATATTTTTATTAATCGGAAATGTTAATTTTACAAAATATCTTCTCATAATTAATGTGCATGTTTCTTCCACTTCCCTATCCATCTAGTAATTTGATCCTCCTCTCTGAATCTCCAATCCAATAAACGAAAAAGGGAAGAACATTGGAACGGTGTCGTTTTAGCAGAGCTGTAGAGTGTAGAACTCATCGCCTAAAGCGACAACCTCGATCTCGAGGGTTGTTTGGTATTGGTGGCTGCCCCTTCACACCCTCGACGAGTCCGTCACTATTACTAAAAAGCAAAACTACCTACCCTTCTCCGATACACCTAACCTACTGTCCTCAATATAGTCATCTTCTTACTGGAAAACTTTCTCCTTCCTTGAATCTTGATTTTCCGATTGTTGAGTTGCCATGGAAGTCGCTGCTGCTCAAGCTCTGTCCCGGATAGGACTCGCGGGTCTGGCCGTGATGGGTCAGAACTTGGCCTTGAACGTGGCGGAGAAAGGGTTCCCTATTTCGGTGTACAACAGGACGACTTCCAAGGTGGACGAAACGGTGGAGCGGGCCAAGAGAGAAGGCCAGCTTCCTTTAGTTGGGCAGTACAATCCCCGCGATTTCGTTCTGTCTATTCAGCGCCCTAGATCTGTTATCATCCTCGTCAAGGCCGGCGCTCCCGTCGACCAAACCATCGCCGCCTTGGCGGAGCACATGGAGCCCGGCGACACCATCATCGACGGCGGCAACGAGTGGTACGAGAACACCGAGCGCCGCATCTCCGAGGCCTCTTCGAAGGGGCTCCTGTATCTCGGCATGGGGGTTTCCGGCGGCGAGGATGGAGCGAGAAACGGCCCTTCCCTCATGCCCGGCGGGTCCCACCAGGCCTACCTCAACGTCCAGGATATCCTCAACAAGGTCGCCGCGCAGGTGGAGGACGGCCCTTGCGTAACCTACATCGGCGAGGGCGGGTCGGGTAATTTCGTCAAAATGGTCCACAATGGGATCGAGTACGGCGATATGCAGCTCATATCCGAGGCCTATGATGTCTTGAAGAACGTCGGCGGGCTAAGCAACTCCGAATTAGCAGACATTTTCGCAGACTGGAACAGGGGAGAGCTCGAGAGCTTCTTAATCGAGATCACCGCCGACATTTTCAATGTAAAAGATGAAGAAACTGGAAACGGAGAGCTGGTGGATAAGATTCTGGATAAAACCGGAATGAAAGGGACCGGGAAATGGACGGTCCAGCAAGCTGCGGAGCTCTCCATTGCTGCCCCAACCATAGCCGCCTCTCTGGACAGCCGATATATGAGTGGCTTAAAGGGAGAGCGAGAGGAGGCGGCCGAAATTTTCAGGAAAGAAGGGCTAAAAGAGGATTTGAGTTTCATCAATGGCAGTGGGGTTGATAAGAAGAGACTAATTGATGATGTTAGGCAGGCATTGTACGCCTCCAAGATTTGTAGTTATGCTCAGGGAATGAATTTGCTGAGAGCAAAGAGCGTCGAGAAGGGATGGAATTTGAACTTGGGCGAGCTAGCTAGGATTTGGAAAGGCGGTTGTATCATTAGGGCTGTGTTCTTGGACAGGATCAAGAAGGCGTACCAGAGGAATTCCGGGTTGGCAAACCTATTGGTCGACCCCGAGTTCGCCAGGGAAATGGTGCAGAGGCAGGCAGCATGGAGGAGAGTGGTGGGACTGGCTATCCAGCACGGGATCAGCGTGCCCGGGATGTCAGCAAGCTTGCAGTATTTTGACACGTACAGGCGTTCGAGGCTTCCTGCCAACCTCGTCCAGGCTCAGAGGGACTATTTCGGGGCTCACACTTATGAGAGGACTGATCGCCCGGGAGCATTCCATACTGAGTGGTCGAAGCTTGCTCGTAAGGCTAGGGTTTAATGCAGCTGCTCCCAATTACATTTGGTATTGCTTACCCATTTCCATCCATGATTGCACTACATTGTGTTATTGCAGAGATTATCTTCAACTTTAGGTGTCTATTGTTGAGAACTTTATTCCTTAGCTTTTGTCGTTTTAGTTTTGCTTTGCAGTCAATAAATTGAGCAATGCCCTTTTAATGTGATAGATATAGGGGTTTTGATGATTGAAGAGCTATATATTTCATTCCAGAGAACGCAAGTCTTACTCGTATTTTTTGTGGATGCAATATGTTTGTGTAGCTATATCTGTGAAGTTAGGACTGCTTTCTTATATTTGGAATTTTGGATAGTTCTCGGTTGCAGGAGTGTTCTTGTAAATGTGGTTAGAGGCGCGAATATGTTTGTGATCATTTATTAGGTGCGTGGAAACCCATTATCTACAAATGGGACAGGTAATTCCTTAAATTCATGAAATGCTGGATATGCTTCAGCATGAGCTGATGTTCTGTAAGTGCCATATTGTTTTCCATATCAGATGTTCCTTGAGTTTGTTTATGTTGATTTACTTTTTAGTTGAGTTTAAGGTATGCAATCCTATGTAGTGGGTTTTGTGGATTAGAGGTAAAGCCCCCTCTTTTTGCCTGCAGTTATAGTTGTCAATTGTATATTTCCAGCACTTTTTGCTTCTAACTCTGGTAGTTTATCAGTTTATGGCTGCAATTTTTCAATTCTTCAGTTTGCATTTATCTTATATAATAATAATAAAATAATAATAATAATAATAATAATAATGTGGTCAATTTTATATTTATTGAAAATTTTTAAGAACGAGTTCATTTTATATTATTGCAAACTTAAAAAAAATTTAATAATAGTAAGATTTTAACTTTTGATTTTTCAAGATGACACACTTTTTACGGGAGGACTATGTTATCATTTGATACCCTCCTTATATATAGGGAATGGTTTATATATAGGATATTAATCAAGTAAGAACTATTTTTCCCATGAAGGGTTTATATATAGGATATTAATCAAGTAAGAACTATTTTTCCCATGAAGGGTTTATATATAGGATATTAATCAAGTAAGAACTATTTTTCCCATGAGTTGTTAAGAACCGCAAATTATATTGTGGACCATAGTCCATAATGCATGTGGACCATGATCGGATACTGCAATTGTGGTGATCGGATACTACAGTTGTGTTGAAAAGATACTGCAGTGCAGTTGTGTTGAAAAGATACTGCAGTTATGTTGAAAGGAAACTGCAGTTGCACGGAATAGAGGCCATTCATCCGTTCAACACAACTATAGTATCCGTTCAACATAACTGCAGTATCTTTTCAACACAACTGTAGTATCGGTTGTTCAACACAACTACAGTTTCAGATGGATGACACGGCCTCTGGTCTGTGCAACTGTAGTTCCCTTTCAACACAACTGAAGTATCCTTTCAACACAACTCAAGTATCAGTTTAACACAACTGCAGTATCAATTATGACCTATAGTCCACAGTATAACGACTGGTTAAGAACTTGTCTTATTCTTTTATCTAATTTGGATGGATGGATAGTATCGTAGTGATTTATTCTGTTTTTATTCTTTCTTATTTATGTAGGGGTGAGTTGGTAATTTGGAGTGTAATTATTTTGAATTAATTATTATTTTGTGGAATATTTGCATGATTTTAGGACTAGTATTTTAGGAAGATGAGAATTCTTTATCTGGTTGTCAACTCTACCCTTTCGTTCATTGCTGCTTGCTAGTTATGCTTTGTTGGGTTTTCTTTCACGGTTGTTTGCTCATTTTAAATGCAACTAATATTATATGTTTAAAAAAAAAAAAAAAAAGTGCCTTGGCGCTAGGCTCTTTCGGACGCTCGAGGAGCGCCTAGCGATTTCTGCCATACAACTTTGATTATAATGATCAATTCTGAATTAGTATTATAATGGTGAGAATATTATATTATATGAAAAAAAAAATGTAATTAAGCTACAAAGTCATATGCCGCTTAAATCCATAACATTGATTACATATTTACATGGGAAAACAGAATGGCTTCATCTTCTTTCATTGCGTCTCTTTTTCCAGTTATTAGCTAACCTACCAATCTACCCTATGTAGTTTAATCTGAACTATACTTGATTACCAAACCCATTCACGGTTCAATGTAAGGAAGAGACTTTTGTAATTAGTTTTTAAAAAAATGTTAGGTACTATTTATTCGAATAAATGAATTAAAAATTAATTGACTGAGGAGTTAGCTCCGTCCAGATGGCAGTGAAGCGTTGGAGAACAAGGAGATGCAAATAATACAATCGTCTTCTCAGGTGACCATTATTTAAAAAAAAAAAAAAAAAGAAGTAATTTTCTTGAAATGATACATCAGCAAGTTTTAATTTTCTTAAAATGATAAAATATATTGTTGTGTGAGAAGGTAAAACTTTTGAAAGGGAAATAATATTACTCTTTAAACAATTGATTTTGCACTCAATGAAAGAAATACCAGACACTGAACCTGCGCTACGTTAAAACTTTTTGCCCTATATACGCATTGCTTATGCATTAGTATAAAACTGAATATGAAACATGGTTGTATGTATTTAGGCTGCACAAAAATGTGAAAAAAAAAAAAAAACAGTATCAAAAAGTTGGATTCTCTAGTACAGGATAAGTTCGAGTGGTAGTTGCACGAGGCATTCTACTCTTATCAATCCAAATGGTATCCATGGATTCACCTTCATCTGCTTCTTTCTCCATTTCCCACATTCTCTTACCTTTCAAAATTTCAATGCAGAATTTTCCCACTAGTCCGGCCATGGCCAATCCCACAATTCCAAACCCGAATCCAATCATCCAAAATGACCATTCTTTCATCCTCCTCTTCTTCTTATACGGCACCACAATGGAAAAATGTCCCGGACCTCTCGTGTAGCAAATGTTCAGACCCTCTATACTGCTCAAAGAAACTTCTCCTCTACCATTAAATATCGCACATTTAGTTCTTTCGTGGATCCCCGCGTTTAAACCCTTGAACTGGACCGATATTGGCTCTCGTGTCATGTTAAATTCGAGCCGGCTAAAGTTTCTAAAGATGAAATCAGAATCATAAGCCATGAAACCGACCACGGGACTCATCATAGAGTAGCCCGAGACGTTGAAGTAGACAGAAGACCAGTTGCCGAGATCGTGGTAGACAATGATGAGCCTATGAACGTATGGGATGGGAAGAGTCTTAGGCGGGATATGAAAATGGCTAAAGTTGGCTCCTTTTCTCCACAACGTCCGGCTTCTCAGCCGCACCACCGAGAGCTTCATCCCGGCCAGGCTCGCCGGAAGGGTAGCGTCGTATAGAGCTCCGGTACGAGGGCGGGTATGATTATTAACCAAGGCCTTGAAGGCGTGATCGTGAAGCAGAACATCCAGGGATTGAGTGGCGTTTGAACTCTGAACTAGAGACGAGGATTTCAAGAAGAGAAGCAAGAAAGTGAAGAAGGAGAGATTTTTGTTGTTGGACTCCATTGCTGCAGCGGTTTCATTGAATTCAAGAATATGATGATGAAGAATGGAGAGAGAGAGAGAGGTTTTCAACGGTAGAATGGGAAGAGGAAAGTAAAAAATGGTGGTTGAGCTGGATGGGATAGTTGGTTTTGTCATACAAAAGTCATGTTTATGTTGGACCCATTAGCTTAATCATGGGATTTTCCAAAGTTGGGTTAATGAAGATATGGCTATCTTCCTCCATGGAATGCGGGGACTACCGCGTGCTTCCATTCTTTTTTCCTTTGCGCTCATCATGATTTGTGTTGTGGGACCTCCATTGTTGCACCAGCGAATACGTTGGATGAGTCTCTCTTTGTTTGTTAGAGTTGTACTTATACACATGTTCTGTCCCGTCCCACTGAAACTCGACCTCATGATCTTCTATAGAAGAGAGTGACTACATATCATTTGAGTCATAAAATTACTCTTGCAATTTAGAATTATACATTATGCATAATTCAAATGTAGTGTGTTAGTCAATAGTCAATATGTGATATTTATTCCATTAATAGAAATGGAACTGATTCTACAAGGTTCTATTTGATCACATAGCTAATCAGTCAATTTTGACTGATTTACCTGGTAAATAAACTATTTTAAGTGTTCGGTAAAATGGCTTATTGCATTAGTTTATTAGGTTAATAAGCTAAAATCTAAAGTTAAAAAGAGTTAGTTGATTGGTCTTAATTATGAAATGAGATTTATCTTGCCTTATGCCTTTTTCTTTCGGTTTCCATAACAATTATATGGCGTAGCTTTTAGAAAGTAATAATGGGAATGCATTCAACTTAAAAAATGCATGGAGAGTCAACTTTTACACACCAGGTTAACAAACATCATTAACACGTAAAACAGTGCAAAAGATTTTGCAGAATACAGAACAAGGTTAGTGGTGTCAAAGCTAGGTTAAAAGCAAACAGTGAAAGAAAAGATTAAAGCTCTGCAAATATACATGTAAGCATAGCATACATTTGATAATAGCAGGATGTACATCTACCAGTCACTGTATAACCTAAATCCTAAAGAAAGTTTTAGCTTTATGGCTTTTTAAAAGTCACCATTAGAGCTCATATATGTAAAGCTCTGCACCTGTCCTGTGCTTCAAGTCAATAGACGAAGGAAAGAAATTACGATGCATTTTGTTAGTCTCCGAGTTGGTCGTTAGGCCGGATAGTTAGCTCAGCTCGAAGGTGGAGAATTCCATTGATGAAGTAAATGCTATCGTCGGCTATAAATGCGGGCCACGGTATACTAAACAGGTTCCTGTACCCAACGGCCTTCCCACCGGTGAATCGGTAGTTGCCTTTATACTTGCCGAGGTACTCCTCCCCGGGCTTCGTCCTTGCTGCGAATTCATATTCGACCGCAAATGAAACCGATCCTTTCTCTTGCATGCCTAAGAAGAGCCCGAAGCAGTGGAACGAGTTTTGTTGATCCATGTTGCAGTGAGCCGAGAGGAAGAAGCCCTGCCCGCCTAAATGGAAAGCCTGTGAATACACTCTACCAGCAGGAAAGAGATTCGAGCATTCCTCTCGTTTTAAATCTAGGTAAACGATGCACTGCTGACAGGGTGATTGAAACTCAAGAACTTTAACTGGCCTGTACTTGTACGCCCGCTCCAAAAAGCGATGATACGTAACATTAGCCTCGTCAACAGCCAGGGAGCGCTGCCGATACGATGCTTTGAAGAAGAGAGCCTCAAGTACAAGCTTGGATATGAGGTCAGGATAAAATTCGGTGCAATTTAGGACCTTTTTCAGCTTTCTGCACGACATGAAGGGGAAACGAATGAGGCGATAAATTCGTGAGCTCAGAATTTCTCGTCGGTCCACTAAATTTGGATGATGGATTCGAGCCCACTTCAACAAAAAATCATAAACAGCATCCTCAGAAGTGATCTGAAGGCTATCACTGGACAGAACTGCCTCAATTCCCGGAAGAGGCAAGTTCATCACCTCTTCTTGGTGCCTAGTTAAAGCCAAACAAAAGAAACAGGAAATTACCATCACCAATTTAAATCTGGCCCAATAAATAAATTATAATCTCAAACTTAGATAAACAGCCTGGAAGAGTCACATTACTACAGTAGAATCATAAGATAAAGCCCGAATAGCATTTTTTGTTTCCATCTTATTTCTCAATTTTCTTGCTCAATCAGGATTCAATATTTTTTATTTTTTAAAAAAGCGCCTTTTTGTAAAGAAGCTTACTTGGTTATATCTTTGAAACGCCCAGCAAGAAACTTCTTGGCAGCATCAGTCAAAGATTGAACAGCAGCAGCCATTAAAACGCTAGAAGGGAGTTCCAAATAGAGCAAAGCGGATTCACATGTCATGGGTAGAGCTTGCAATACTCGACTACAATATCTCATGCAGGACGCAACCTCAAATTTATCAGCAGCCATCAGCACATCAAGCAAGCCCGAAGGAGTGGCTGTTGATAAAGTATTGCTATACATAAAACTCAGGAGATCCATGAGGGCAGCTTCTTCTGCTCCACACAAATATGAAAACGTGAGGCGAATATAGTTACAGTAACAATGAATTAATGATGCCAAAAAGATTTTGCAATGAAAAGTCCAGATCAATGAACAAGACTAAACTATCTCAAGCAAGGGCTAAAATCCAAGCCCTAAAATTTCACTCTCTGTCTAGGAGTCGCTCTTTAAGCAAATTATGATATGCTAACGGCCAAAGCAGAGATGTAGGAATTTTGAGACAAGAAGAAATAAAAACTTGTTAAATTAGATCAGAAACCAGTCAAGGGAACAAAAAAAAAAAAAAAAAAGGATATGAAGATGAAATGGTCCAAAATCTCATCTACACGAAAAATATAAAGACCCACTAGTTAATATTTGTTGCATTTACCAGAGGCATGGATACGTAGAGTTATATGCCGTTGATCGGACTCTGACATACCATTCGAGAATAACTACATAAGAAAATTACAGGTAGCAGAAAAGGAAATGAGAACAAGAAACAGAAACAAAAACACAGGAACAAAAAACCAGAAAAACTGCACTAGAGACTTCTAACCTTGTAAAAAAAGGGACTTTTTGCTGCCAAGATTGGAGAACTGATGTGTATTGTTTTAACATGAAGGACAGTTGAGCTGTTTGTGTTCAAGGATGGATCATTGCCCTCAGTAGCTTCAGCAACTACAAAACCATCTATCTGATTAGGAATAAAAACCACACACAATAGACTAATAGTTAACCAGCATAAAATCAGAAAATTGCATTTTACAGGCAATATATATATATATATATATATATATANTTTTTTGTTTCCATCTTATTTCTCAATTTTCTTGCTCAATCAGGATTCAATATTTTTTATTTTTTAAAAAAGCGCCTTTTTGTAAAGAAGCTTACTTGGTTATATCTTTGAAACGCCCAGCAAGAAACTTCTTGGCAGCATCAGTCAAAGATTGAACAGCAGCAGCCATTAAAACGCTAGAAGGGAGTTCCAAATAGAGCAAAGCGGATTCACATGTCATGGGTAGAGCTTGCAATACTCGACTACAATATCTCATGCAGGACGCAACCTCAAATTTATCAGCAGCCATCAGCACATCAAGCAAGCCCGAAGGAGTGGCTGTTGATAAAGTATTGCTATACATAAAACTCAGGAGATCCATGAGGGCAGCTTCTTCTGCTCCACACAAATATGAAAACGTGAGGCGAATATAGTTACAGTAACAATGAATTAATGATGCCAAAAAGATTTTGCAATGAAAAGTCCAGATCAATGAACAAGACTAAACTATCTCAAGCAAGGGCTAAAATCCAAGCCCTAAAATTTCACTCTCTGTCTAGGAGTCGCTCTTTAAGCAAATTATGATATGCTAACGGCCAAAGCAGAGATGTAGGAATTTTGAGACAAGAAGAAATAAAAACTTGTTAAATTAGATCAGAAACCAGTCAAGGGAACAAAAAAAAAAAAAAAAAAGGATATGAAGATGAAATGGTCCAAAATCTCATCTACACGAAAAATATAAAGACCCACTAGTTAATATTTGTTGCATTTACCAGAGGCATGGATACGTAGAGTTATATGCCGTTGATCGGACTCTGACATACCATTCGAGAATAACTACATAAGAAAATTACAGGTAGCAGAAAAGGAAATGAGAACAAGAAACAGAAACAAAAACACAGGAACAAAAAACCAGAAAAACTGCACTAGAGACTTCTAACCTTGTAAAAAAAGGGACTTTTTGCTGCCAAGATTGGAGAACTGATGTGTATTGTTTTAACATGAAGGACAGTTGAGCTGTTTGTGTTCAAGGATGGATCATTGCCCTCAGTAGCTTCAGCAACTACAAAACCATCTATCTGATTAGGAATAAAAACCACACACAATAGACTAATAGTTAACCAGCATAAAATCAGAAAATTGCATTTTACAGGCAATATATATATATATATATATATATATACATTAATACCTCCAATGGTCCTCTGAGTATTAGGGTATTACCAGTTGTGGTGCTAAACTTTAAAACCGACCAAGAGACAGTCCTTTGAGTTTCAAAAAGTGACCTTCCATGGTCCTCCGTTAGTCAATCCGTGAATTGAGGGTTAAATTGGAGGGCAAAACAGTCTTTTTAAGTTGTTCTTCTTCTTAAGCCTTAATTTATGCCGTTTCTAACCTAATTTAGAGGGCAAAAACTTTGAAAACAAAATCAAAGCTAAGGTCCATTTGCTTAAACAAGTGTAATCTAGTGGTGAAAGAAAGATTAATGCTTTTTGTTTTAACAATAATTGCTGCCCCAAATACAAGCTTGACGCCGCACGCAGGTGCGACGCTGGCGATGAAGATTGTGTGGAGGAGGTGCGACGCTTTTTTCTACGCTTCTAACCCGTCAAGAATTGCTTCTAAGCAGGCAACATCTCAAGAGAGGAACATGCCCCAATTTCAATTCCATAGTCGTTCACCGCCACCGTCATTCCTGCTGATATTGAATTCACTTTCGCCTTCATTGTCAGACAACAAAGTCGCGAACTATTCCCAGATTTTTATGAAATTCCCCTCCCCTACACCATAGATTTTCTGTAACTGAAAACGGAAAAAAAAATGTGGAAAATGGAACTTTTAAAAATGGGCTACTGATTTTGGACTAAAACATGTTAGGGAAGATAGATTCACATGGATTTTGAGCGTGTTAATTGAATATTTGAAGTGAGAGTGGAGAAAAGTTTGGAAAAAATTCCCTGAGATTTCTGGGAGACCAAGAAAAGTTACAAATTTAAGTCTTTCCATTTTTGGTGGTCCTTAGGAATGTCCATCAAAGAAGAACAACCTAAAAAGACTGTTTTACCCTCCATTTTAACACCCAATTCATGGATTGACTAACGGAGGACCACATGAGGTCATTTTTTTAAACTCGGAGGACTGTCTCTGGTCAGTTTAAAAGTTTAGGACCATAGTTGACTATCGGAGGACCAAGTGAAGTATTAATTCATATATATATATATATATATATATATAAAAGCAAAAGCATGATTGCTACAAGATCAAATATTTTGACCTTTCAGATTCCTTGGGGTATTGGGGTAATATTGGAATATTTTACCCAGTCAAGCCCCCCCTCCCCCCAACCTAAAATCATTAGAGCTCTTGATTGATACAGAATGAAAAGAACACCACTAAATTAAAATAAGTCAAAACAGTAAAGGAAGTGCAAACCCGGGTGATTTATCATGATTCCAATCCTTGATGGTGTTTCCTCAACCATTGCCACAGCTTCCTCATCATAGACAGGGCCATCTTCAGTATCCAGCACATTACAGTTCGAAGCCTGCTCTTCACGACGCATAAGCTCATCCACAGCTAACACATAAAAGAGAGATAAGTCATTTAAGTTACACATATCAAGTATCAAAGAATAAGTGACATGTCAAAAAGCCAACAAATAAATGCGCACGACGTCAGGAACAAAATAAACAGAGTGTGCATCTGTTAAGCAACATGTTAATTCCTCAAAAAAGCTAAAATAAATTGAGACATATATTCCTTTATTGGTTAAATGACAAATGATACGTTTTCAAACAGCCAAGTATATTATCGATTAGCCAAAGGTGACAAATCAAAGTACATTTACCTTTATAGCCAAATGATTTAGAACTGTCTCAGATATATATAGGCTTGCGCTCCCATAAGAACCACCCTTAGGGCCTTAGGTGAGAACCTTTCTACTACTGCCTTGGTGCACACAATCTACTACATGAATGCAAACCCAACTACTCCTAGGCATGCCTAGATGACGGTGGAGACCCCGGAGTAGTTGTGTGTGCCGTTTAGTAGATTGTGTGCACTCATGCAGTTCTCACGTTCTCACGTTCACGTTCTCACGTTCTCACTTAAGGCATGGTCTCATTTGAACGCAAATATATATATATATATAGCAAAGGAAGCCTAAGGTATCATGAGTACTAGGCTCCCAAAAAGCGCTGATATACTCAAGTAAGATTGGCTGCCAAGATCTAAGTAGCATATCGGCTGCCTAGGATTGTTTCCAATAAGTGATCATATCAAGAAACTGAGAATTCAATAAGTTCCATGACAGCTAAAGCAACAGAACCCTAACACCCAACTAACAGAACCAAAAGTTGCACCATGTCATCTCTGCCATTGATGTGAGAAAAATTCAAAACCCAAATTTCACGTAAAACTAAGAACGGCCCTAAGTTATATAAAATGCCAATAGGAAACAAACATTCAATCTTTGATTTCCAATTTGCAAGATTCACATCACATTGCAAGAAAACATAAATGCATTCAAGAAATTAAAAAGAATAATTAGCCCTAAAGAAAGATAATGGGAAAACTAACGATTATCCTTATTGATTTCCTCTCTGCGCCGCTTGCGTTTGCGCGCCCAATCCACCACGCTGCTAAAGCTCTCACCGCCACTTTTGGAGTCGGGCAAGTCGGGCAGAATCTCAAGCCTCAGGGTCCGGTCGGAGAAATTGCTGTCGTTGAAGGCGAAAGCGAAGTTGAAGTCGGAAGCCGACCCACGGTGACTGGAGGGAGAAAAATCGAAGTCCATTATCGTCCGCTGATCAAACAGTTCCGAGTTTTGATTTTTCATATACGGAAAATGACTCCAAAAACTTCACACAAAGTACTACAAATGAGAATGAGGAAGAGAACCCAAAGCGGGTATTGGGTTTTCCAGGGATGGGGTGGTTGGCATTCGGATTCCGAGGATTAGTTCGAAAATGGTTACGTTTCTTGTTGGGTTCTGTGATGGTAATGGTGAGTTGTAGGTTCCTTAATTTGGACTAATTCTGAATATTGTCTTTATTTTTATCCCATTTATTCTTCACAACAAATTTTACTCGTAAAATACCTGATAATGCAAATTAATTATAGCCAACTTATTTAGCCGGGATAGATTATACAAAAGAAGCACTGAGACAAGATATTTTACGTGAAAACTTGGAAGGAGAAAAAGTCATGAGCCTTTTTAGATTGACTTATGTCGAAATCTAATAATATGATTAAATATTACATGTTTCAATCAGTAATACTTAGTTTTTTTTTTTTTTTGAAAGGGCAATACTTAGTCTTTTTGAAATATAAATCATATATATATCAAATATAAGAGGAAGGAGTGTGACTGGGAGGCTAACGGGAAGTGAGTGGGGCGACTGGGAGGTTACCTAGAGAGGGGACACATATTCGATGGCGAAGTTATGCTTGCCAAGCGTCCTTGCAAATTGGTTTGGGTCATGGAGAGTGGTATTAGACCCTTGAAAAATAGGAGAGTGGCATTAATTGGGGTAGAGACCTCAATTAACTTCTAGACCTTTAAAAAATAGGTAAGCCAACGCCCCCACTAGGGATTGAACCTGTGACCTCTCACTTGAGAAAATGAAAAATCACAACTATACCACTTGACCACAAAGTGTTTAGCACATGTTTAGCCACTTTATCTCTGATAACAATTCTTGGAATACTGATGCGATGGATACCGTCCTCCCCAGCAACATTGTGAACCTTATTAGAGTTATTCCCATTGCCTTGGAAGACACCAAGAGGATGCCCTGAGCTGGCCTCATTTATGTACAAGTTATTTTTCTCTTAAATATGCTTATAACTTTATTGTAGGCTTGTTAGACTTTCAAGAGGAACACAACTGGGTTTGGAGGACAAGAGGTTTGGAAAGAGTGAGACTCTTCCTCTGGAAAATCATGAAAAATGGGCTTCTCATCAACGAGGAGAGACGGAGGCGTAGGCTGACTAAGGACGGCGACTGCCTATGGTGCGGTAACGGAGAAGAAACCCTTGATCATCATTTCAGGCGCTCCAAGATGGCCACAGCCTGTTGGAGCTGCTGCCCAAGACTAAAAGTGGATGTTTTGATAAAAAAGGACTAAAAGTGGATTGTCACCGATAATTATAGGACCAAAAATGGAATTAACTCAATACATAATATGGATGTAATATGTGTATGTTTAATTTTCCTTTAATTATGAACGTAATATGTGTATGTTTATTTTCCTCTAATTATCCACAGTAATATGTGTATGTTTAATTTTCTGTATAGGCAGGAAAATTTATCATTAATTCCAATAAAAATGAGGTCGTTTTATTATGATTACTACATGGTAATTAAGGAACATATATTATTCTTAATTAATATTATGCTAATTATGACGTTCATGCAATATGAATAATTATGGTAATTAAGGAGTATATATTATTCTTGATAAAATAATATGTTGATAAAATAATATGTGTATGTTTAATTTCGTTTAATTATGGACGTAATATGTGTATGTTTAATTTCCTTTAATTATATCCGTAATATGTGACTATGTGTACCATTAATTTCCTTATTATTTTTTTTGAAAATATTTCCTTATTTGAATAGATAAAATTTATATTACGGTAAGTATAAAAAACAATTTAATAAAAGTATAATGTGTGAATTAATTTCTTAATTACCATAATTATTAAGATTTTATTCTAAAGTAACCATTAGCATAATTGTATATGTGTAATAATGTGTGAATTAATTTGCATAATTATATGGATGTAATAATTTGTGAATTAGCGTAATTGTAGACACAGAAAATTTAAACCCGATAAATGGACCGATAAAATAATTATTGAACCTAATTTTGAAATTGATTATTTGGGTCAATTTAATTAATCGGCTATGATAATTAAATTAATTTAATTAGCCCAATTAAATTTGATATTGGGTTATTGAATTAATTAATTAACTGGTCCAAGCCCATTTCATATTTGAATTTAATTATAATTATAATTTAAATATAATTTTATTATATTTGAATTTGATAATTATAATTAATTTGAATTTGAATTAGATGATGAACCTATACTTAATTTTGACAATGTTCATTCCCTTAATTATTTATTTATTTAGGGAGTTTATTGAAAGATAGTGGTTACATCTTCCACTATAAGTAGAGCCATCATTTGACATCTCAAAACACACCTTGAAGATTGAAGACAACTTGAAGACTTGAGAGCTCTTGAAGGCATTGAAGGCATTTGAAGCTGCTAGAGACTTAAAGGAGTTAAAGCATTTGAAGATCTTGAATTAGTATTGTTAAAGCGGGTCGGCCCGCCCCATTAGGCCCACCCCACTGCAGACCTAATTTCTTGCGCGCTTTTGCGGGCCGGCCCGTGGGCTAAGAATCATGCAACCCTAACCCCCCACACGCGGGTTGGTGGGCCCCGCGGGCTTTTTTTTTATTTTTTTTCAATGTTCAAAAAATAACTAAAGTTTAGAAATACTAACATTGTGAATTTACAATCCAAATTTTAAAAATTAAACCTAACAAAAATTAATATTAATTTAAAATTAAAAAAGAATAAATAAAGTCTACAAATTATATTTTTTATGTTAAAAAATTACATTACTTTTAATTATTACTATATATATATAATGTTACACAGCAAGGCAGCGTACTGCCTTGCTGTGTAACATATATAATTATTACTACATTTTTCTTATAGGGCAGGCCCGTGAGTTGGCCCACGCGGGCTGCGGGCCAAGTCCATTAGGCCCGCATTTTTGCGGGCTTATTTTTCTATAATCCTAACACGCCCCATTGCGGGGCGGGTGCGGGCCAGCCCGCGGGCTTCGGCGCATTTTGACAGTACTATCTTGAATGCCTTGAAGCCCAGCAGAGTTTATTATCTTGATGCTTGGCGTTTCCGGTTGAAGATCACGCCGCTTGAATCCCCGCGGGCTTCGACCACATCACTTGAATCCCAGAAGCTATGTTAATTGAATCTAGGAGGCTACACTACTTTGAATCCACTACGCCACTTGAAATCCGGAGGCACTTCAGTAGAATACGTCAATGAAAAATCATAGGACTACACAGAGATTTTGTACCTACACCTTAAATTACACACACTGTAACTCGATCTTATGAATATATACCATTTCGTTTTTTTTTTTTTTTGAATATATACAGTAATAATCTGGGAATTGGAATAATTATCATAATTTTTTTATCTCCTTTAATTATGGATGTAATATGTATATTATCTATGTTTTTAACTGATTATATAACATTTATATTATGAAAATTGTTAATTTCTTTAATTGCCATAATATTTAAGATTTTATTCAAAAATATTCAAAGGAAGTACACGGGAAATTGATATTATTTAAAATAAAAAATATATAAAATCATTGTAACAAGGGAATCTCTATGTTTAATTACCATAATAAATTTAGATGTTAAATACGGTTGGTAATTACCACGGGATGTTTAGATGGTAAATAGTATATGGTAATTACATATATAGATTACCACAATAAACAGATTAAAATATGGATCAGTATTATAAAATAAAATAAAAATAAAAGAGTCTTTTAGGTAAGATATGTAAGAAATAATGACGCTCAATTCCCTGAAAATAGAGAAATTAGAAATCCACGAAAGGTTGGAAAAAATCTGGAAAAATAAGGAGGGCGGGGAGGATGATTTTTTGGTAGGTTGCAAGTACGAGTCAAGTTGCCTCTCTCTTTAAAACCTTATTTACCGCCTCCCGTGGTGCTAGGAGCGTTGCGGTCTAGGTTTCTCAAGATAAAAAGTACTACGATTTCAACGTTTGAGCACTCAAACTTGGAACCCGGCGAATGAGAACGTGAGATGAACTTAGGTGGCTAGAAAGAAGGAGGAGCAGAGTTTCGAGGAGAAAATTGAGTATGATGAATCAAGACTCTGAATGGTCACTACCCGAATCGTACACGTACACGAGACAACGAGGATTTAAACCCGAGTTGATACCACGAGCAGATGGCCGAACGACATCCGTGCCCGTAGGTGCCGGAGCACACGAGGGATTTGAGTTGCACATCCCTGCGCGTGAGAGAGGGAGCCTCTATGCTATACAATTCAATAAGTTTAGAAAAGCTCTTTGTATAAATAGTGGTGCAAACCCACTTCTCAAACCAATGTGGGACAAAAACTACTTTAAAGCTTTTTCCTTTCATTTTCCAACTCAAATGAGTCAACTTTGAGAACCGATTTCTCATTCACCCATTATCTGTTTTGTGCATACAATATATCAATCTCTTCGTCTAACTGCGAAGAACCTAAATCCAATTTAACCCGACCCAAATTTAACCACAAAATAGTCACTAAAATTGTCATTTTATGCTATTTTTCCAGCATCACATATGTAAGAGAGAAGTGAGAGAATGATACAATGACTCATGTTTAGCTTCTAATGCACCATTTTTAATAAAAGGAAGAATTGGAATGAAAAAACCAAGAATTGCAACCACCATTTTTACCAAATTACATGAGCATCCGTAGATGGAGAAGATCAAGATTGCAAACTCTGCAATATGTAGATTGTATGCTCTTCATTTGTTTTACCGAATTACATGATCATCCGTAGATGGAGAAGATCAAGATTGCAGACTCTACAATATGTAGATGAGCACCCGTAGATTGCAACCTCGTCATTTGTTTTATTGATTTACATGAGCATCCGTAGAACCGTAGATGGAAGATCAAGATTGCAATATACAATTTGTTTCCATTGAATTTATAGGTGTAAAATGTTATAAACATAATTTGGATGATTTTTCAAAATGAAAGTGTAATTAATTATTTAAAGTTTTTAAATACTAATTTTTAATGACATATTTGTCCAAATGTTTAATATTACTAAAATAACACTGAGTTTTAGCGGAAAAACTTGGTCAGACACTTCTGTTAATATATATATATATATATTTTCTAATATTCTATGAAACTAATTTTTTAAAAATTGATTCCATTATCAGGCTCTTCTTTCTATTTAAAATAAAGGTTATAGGTGAAGAATAAATACATAATAAATCAATGGATGAAAAGAAAAGAAAAGGAGAGAGAGTGAAAAAAAAAAGGTTTTTTTTGTTCAAAAGGATGCGCAATTGCGCATGTACTACTTGATTGGGCTTATATAAACACACAGGCCAGTCTTAATAGCCCATTTAGATCAAAGTTTGTAAATCCAATTATAATATACTCTTAAGCCCATAATGAAAGCCTTCGAAGATCCCAACGACAAGTTGGGCTGATTTCTGATAGTTTTAATTCATGATGACTACATTCCCAGCATTTATTCCATTCTCTCAAAACGTGAGATATCATAGAAAATCTTTATTGAAATAAAATTTATTTGCAATCTAAAAGAAGTGACGCAGCCTAAGCGCGTGCAATCCAATCATTATTTTATGGAGCATTAGTTGACACATTTGTGTGAATTATAAATAAAAAGTACATTTTTAATATGCTAAAACGACATTAATTGAAAATACATATTATTTATATATTATTAAATAATTTACATTCATTACACAAATAATGTACTTTCAGTATATTAAAAATATATATTACATTCATAGGTCACACAGCTATGTGGAATATGATCCACACAATAATTTTCTCGTGACATCTTATTAATTAGGCTAATGGATATAAACCTTAATTTCAAAATATGATTATAAAATCGTTTTTGGGGTAATATTCTATTAAGGGTGTGTTTGGAAACTAGGAAAATGATTTCTGAAAAATGAGTCATTTTTCAAAAAATATTTTCTTTTCTTGTGTTTAGATGCAGAGCAGAAAACTATCTTTGCGTGCTCGGTTGATTTTCCAGAAAATGCACAGGAAAATGAAAAGAATTGTATAATTGAATATTTTAATTAATTTCTCTATGTATTTTAATTGAATACATAAAAACATGTACACTTCTCTCTCTCTTAAAAAACATGAGACTGGATTCACGGAAACCAGTGGCAAGTCAACCATTGGTTTTCGAAACCAGTCGTGGCTGGAAACCAATCGGGCTACGACCGACTGGTTTCGAAATTGGGAGGCGACCAATTTTGTCTACTTGAAGAAAAAGATAAGAAGCTAAAGATGGCAAGAAGATGAGATAAAGATGAAGAAGTTGAAGCAATTGGGAGGCGGAAGGAGAATGAAGAAGTTGAAGCAATTCCAAAAAATGACTTCCCAAAAAAAAGGAAGTCATTTTTCATAAAATGAGGCTTCTTTTACATTTAGCAACAAACTAATTTCTATTGACTCGATTTTCCTTCTACTTCCCAAACACCAGAAGCCTTAAAAATGATTTCTAGGAATTATTTTTCGGGTTTCCAAACGCATCCTAATTGTAATCGGTTGGTCATCCAATCTATGCAAGTATGCAACAATTGAACTGCTAAGTAGTGTGCCAAAGACCTTGTGGTTTAGTGGCACCCGGTGTCCCAGTTTACACTCTCACATGAATGATGGGAGTGGGTTCGAACCACTAAGTAGTGTATAAGTATTTGACAGATGTAGACAAATTAAAGCACATCTTATTTTATCTCCTTTATTAATTTGTCGGGCAAAAGCACTTTAAAAACTCTTATATTTAGGATTCAAATTTATTGCATTGTTGAGCCAAAGTTTTGTGGCTATCTAGATCCAAAGAAGAATAAGTCTAGTATATAAGGTTTACCCTCTAAATGAAAAGACTTGATATAAATATAGTTCTAACATATCAAGAATCAATGACAGGTTATGTTGTTTAATTATACAATGTAGTTTTATACCATCTAAATTATTTCTCAAGCTAAGATAATTGCTTGAGATTTTCGCCCAAGCCAATCTAGATTAACTATGAATAAAAGATATAGAAGTACATAATGAGGAATAGGAAAATAATAGTATCATTGCTCGATCGTTAAAAAAAAAATGCCTGCGAGACGGCCCGCGCGGGACGGACTAGGCCCTAAGGTTGTGTTCTCTAGCCCGCGAGCCTAATGGGGCAGGTCGGCCCGCTATGACAGTAGTACTACTTGCACTTGTAATATATATATATATATATATATATATATATATATATATATATATATATATATATATATATATATATATATATATATATATATATATATATATATATATATATATATATATATATATATA
>NC_044927.1:21183780-21242830 GCF_003576645.1 Ipomoea triloba
TATATATATATATATATATATATATATATATATATATATATATATATATATATATATATATATATATATATATATATATATATATATATATATATATTGGCAAGGTATAATGTTCAAATCCTAACAAGGACAAAAAAAGGATAATATGAATTTGACAGACTTTGTCGTAACTACTAGTGTACAAGCATTTGCTGATTTGTATGTCAGTTGAAACACATTTCACGATTCCTTCTTTCGTCAGTCTATAGGACATAAGCGGTGAGGCCTTTAAATTTATGGTTCAAACTTATTAATTAGACTAGTTTTTTTTATTCGCGATGCACAAAAAATAGGTGTCTAATATTAATATTTTATATTAAAATTTTAAATTTATTTAGATTTTAAATATTTATATTATTTTAAATAATAATAATAATAATGTAAAATATTTTTATAAATTTTATATTTATATTTTAGGACATAACTAACATATAACTCCAATATATAATGTGTATATTATTGTTATTATTATTATTATTATTATTATTATTGAAGAAAATAAGAAAATATATTGTGCATGCATGTTTATTGTAACAGAAATAACGGAAGTTATAATGGTAGGGTATGTTTATCTAATATATTGTAAAATAAAACTTTTATAACATAATGTAAAAAACTTTACGAAAAAGGGACATAAATGAAGGTTATAACTTTCATTCACACTTATTTTGTTTTTAGATTTAGATTAAGCTGAAATTGGGATTTGTTGAAGTTAGTTAATGTCGATGTTAATATTAAAGGTCAGGATGTTCATGGTGTATGGTTGGAGGGTTGTCTCTTCATCGTATACATAAACTAGCTAATAAATATATTTTTTTAGTACTACTGACTATTTGTTCATAACTACTTTCTCAACCAACTGAAGCACAAAGAGTCAACAGTTGACTCTACTGAGGCTCGGACCCACTCTCGTCATTCATGTGGTGGTGTAAATCGGGACACCGGGTACCACTAGACCACAAGGTCTTTGACAGCTAATAAATATATAAATGGATTACATGTATATTAGAGATTCAACAAATTAAATGTTTTCAATTTTTGACTATCAAACAAAGGGAGTCAAGCCATGGTTTTATATTTATATTTATAACCCAGATTATCTGATTTTATCATATAATATCTTGCACCTCATAAATACACCCCAAACATGATAAATCATGGAAACTAGTTTGAATAAAGATTAAAAATAAAAATTTGAAAAATATCTTTTGATTAAAAATTTAGATTTTTTTAAATTATATTTTTCTTTTGTTCATCAAAATGTATATATTTTGGTAATTTGAATACAAAAATCCAGAATAATTTTTTTTTTAAATAAAAATTAACAAAAGTCATTCGGTCAAAGAGGAATACTGAATACAGACAACGAAAAAGGATAGTTGGCCTTTGCTATCTTAATTTTGATACAGTTATTATTATATTGTTGACAGAATTCCATATTCGTGCAAAAGGGCCGTAATAATCGGAAGACTAAAAAAGACTGGAGAAGACTAAAGCTAAACCCCAGAAAAGACTCGAGACTGACACCATAAGATTGATGTCCAACCACAAACATTTCAATGTAAGTCTTGCAGATTTACAGGAAAACTCTTTATAATTTTTTTCTTTTTTTAAATGATTTTTAAGAATAAAAAAATATTAAAAGACAATCTTAAAAGATCTCCCAAACCAAACTGGAAAACAAAAGATACAATGATAGACATGCACTGCGATGGATTGATGGACAGATTTAACAACTGACACCCATTTTAAAGCAGTACAGCATAGCTTCTGTTCCACTCCTAGCTGGGTGCATTTCATAGTTTCTTGAACCCATCACTCCTTCTCCATTTTCAAGCAGTAGAGCATAGCTTCTGTTCCACTCCTTGGTTTGGTTATCCCATAACAGTTGAACTAGGTTGGAGTGATCAAGGTTTGATTTTGTAAATATAATGTTTTAAGTTTGATTTCTGTTACTTACGAAGTTATTGATCTTTTCAATTTAAATTGATTAGCACTGGATAACATAATTAATTTATTTCCTTTTAGTCTTTTATCATCTAAGGTTACAGTACATTCTTACAAAATATTGTTCTTGTTCAATCCTTGGCTTTGGGTATATATAGTAACCTTAATTCTTTAAGCTAGTTGTCTCACCAAATAGAAGTGCCTACAATTCAGCAAGGATATTAGTCATTGAATTCGACAATGGAAATCTTGAGACCAAAAAAAAAATAACTTCTTACTCAGTGATGATTTATTGGAACCGGGTCTACCATAAATATGATATAGATGTGTAGAAAAAGGTAAAGAATAGTAATATTATTAGCTTGAGGCTTTAAAACCCTGGCCAAGAATAATACAAGATATAATTCAAATAATGGGCTAAAAATAATAAATAATATAAGCTATAGCCTTAGTAATGGAACCACTAGGAATCAAACCTTGGCATGTCGGCATGAAAAAGAAGACTTAGACCAATGGAGCATAATGGGTTTGGTGAGTCAAATGATGGCTTTTAAAGTGAGGGAAGACACCTTGTTTATATTGTTGAAGAACTCACGGATGATAGACAAATGTACGATATCGGGCCGCCTACATTCTTGGTCACACACGTGTCCCCCGCTACTTTGATTTCAGCGCAATCTCATTCATAAGTGAAGCTCCTGCCATTTAATACACAAGATTTTGAGTGGCTTGTTAGTTTAAAACTTGTGTTGTTATGCTTGGTAGTTGAGGTTGCTCCAAACCTCCTTAATTATTTTCTTAGCCCAATAAATTCCTATTATTTTGATTGGATCAACAACTCAATAATGAACATCTCGCTTGATAATGGGTTAAAACTTTCACAACAAAATAAGTCTTGAGATCTAATGTCCTCATCACTCATAGACTCAGAGTTCATTTTTGGACAGCAATGGTAGATTTTTCATAAATCAAATTATAGGCCTATAGCATAGATTTCAGTACAGTGTCCCAAAAGAGGGATCAGGCTCCCAATCGATCGAGCCTGTCAAGTCCTTGTATTCTAAGAGTCTGACTGGAACCTAGTGAGTTCCAGTTCAAAACCTTAACTACAATTATCCAAACTGTTTCGGTTATGATTCGATTTATACAGTGTATATTTCAGTTCCAACTGTGGAAATACCTCACATAGGCAAGTAGTCCATAACTTGATTACTCGATTTTTGTGGGATAACTGGATAACTTAGTTGGAAAGAGTGTACTGCATCCACTTCTATTGTTTAATGTGTTTCTACATCTATTTCCAAAAAAAAAAAAAATGTGTTTCTACATCTCTGCTCTATTCAGACAAATTATATGATGAAATTATGATTCTTCTTTCTTTCTTCTTTTCTTTTTTCTTTTCTTTTTTCACTATGTTTTAAGTAATTTTACGTTTTAGGTGTAGCCTAAAATTTTCATTGTCACACATAGTGATTAATTTTTTTGCTGCATTGTAGACACTTTTATTGGGTAGCACAGCTGGATGCAGTGGCGGAGCCACAATGGGGGCAGTGGGGGCAGCTGCCCCCACTCCCCTACCCCATATAATTTGTATATATATTATTTATACCAATACTTAAACAAAGGTTTATTTAGCTTAGATGGTAAGGCCCTAGTGTACCATGACATGGGCAGTGTTCGAACCTCACATTCACAATGCAACAGCATTAACTTTAAGCTTTCAATTCGATATTTTTTGGTAACATTGTGGCTTTAAAGAAAAAAATTTTAATAGGGAGATGAGTGAAATTTTGTTTGACATTTTTTTTTAATATTAATAGGGTGAATTTTAATTGATTTTTTTATTTGTAACATTGTGACTTCTTCTCGTTTATTTTTATTTTTTATTTTTTAATATTAATAGTGAGGTGAACGACTTATAATGTGTTTTTTCATTTCAATTATTTTATCAAATTAATTATGTTTTACATTTTATTTTAAATATTTTTTATCTTGATGTATTTTGATTTTTATCACTAGTCAACAATATTTATGATTCGGTATCTAAGCTTTTGATTTTTTTTTCAAAATATCTCGTTAATTTTAATGTTTCGCCCCCACTGAAGAAGATTTCTTGCTCCGCCACAGGCTGGATGGGCAATTTTATTAGACATGATTAAAGTATAACCTGACACTTTTAATATAATATTACTCCGTACTTCTTACAAGGGGAGAGAATTTTTATGGTTAAGCATATTATGTGAAAAATAATTTGCATACGGTAGAAATCAGCTTCAAATTTTTAGGCTGTTAGTGGTGGCTATAACTCAGCGCGAGAAAATTTATCGTCGTGTCCATTGGTGGATACGTTAAATTACATCTAAAATATTATGAGAAAATAAAATTTGAATTTCTTTGTACAAAACGTCGGACATGAACTTCCCTGGAAAATATAAGTTCTGCTATATGGATTCTTCATATTTACTCTTCAAATTTTCCTCGTTCAAGCGTCAAATTTTTATTATATATCTAAAAAAGTAAACTTTAAAACTTTTAGTTATGAAGCAAAGATTATAAGTAAAATTTGATAATTCAAATATTTTCTTACTCATTTTATGTGTCGGATTCGATTAAACAGGCTTGAGATTATTTACAATGAAATTTTTAATAACCTTAAATTTAGAATTAGTAAGTAAAATGTATATATAAATTTAGAAACTATATTAAAAGTACTATTAAACATAAAAAATCAAATTTAAAATTTTTAAAAATATATATTATTACAAATAAGTCAAGAAAAAAAGAATTAATTTGACTAATAAATAATATAGTAAGTAGAATCAATAAAATAGAAGAAAGGGAGTAAATAAGCATGGGCGAGTGTTGCATGGGAACTTGTTGACGTTCAAGTATGATGATCGGTGACTATAGACGTTTTTTTTTTTTTTTTTTTTTTTCAAAGCTCGCCCTCTCTCTCCCCTATATTTCTGACGTTATATACGATCCTGTTATTTACACACAAACATCCATCGGACATTAACTGCTTATTAAGCAGGATTTATGATTGATTGATTGATTAACTGGTATTTCAAAATATCGACGGGAGCATCCATATCACAGCCCGTTTGATTGGCTGTTTTTTCTTTTGTTAACGCGCGCATGTGTTATAAATATGTTTGTTTATATATTAAAATATAAAATAATGAAATTAATATATTTTAATAAAATATAAAGTAAGAACACATATTTGAAAATATATAAAGTAAAACAAAGTGTTTATAGTTCATAAAATTAGTTCATACAAAAATTAATGTTCAAACACGAACACAAACGCAATGTCAAATTGAAATTACAACCAAACATATTGATGATAAAATGTCAAATGAGTTTTAATTGAGAGGGATAAAGGATGTCATTGATATAAAATAATTAATAAAATGATGGATAAAAGTTTAGAAGCTACTAGCTTATTTTTGAAAAGTTACCTAAGGCTAAAAATGATATATTCATAAAATTTAAATAATTTTAAATTTAAATAGGTTTGTTCACATATTAAAATATAAAATAATGAAATTAATATATTTTAAAAAATATAAAGTAATAACACATATTTGAAAATATATAATGTAAAACAAAATATTTATAATTCATAAAATTAATACATACAAAAATTAATGTTCAAACAATAACACAAACACAATGTCAAATTGAAATTACAACCAAACATATTGATGATAAAATGCCAAAAGAGTTTTACTTGGAAAGAATAAAGGATGTCATTTATTTAAAATAATAAATAAAAAGGTGGAAAAAAGTTAAAAATCTACTAACTTATTTTTGAAAAGTTACCTAAAGTAACTTTTCAAAATAAACTCTTATTTTAAGCTACTAGCTTATTTCAATAAAATTACCAAACAGAGCTTATAGTTTATTAGTAGATTAAAATAAGATATAAGTTCCTAAATAAGCTCGGCCAAATAGACATGTGTGGAAGAGAAAGATGAGTGGAGAAAGAATGTTGATGTTTTACGATAAGAATTGGTTTTGTCTGTGACCTATTATCGCACAAAAAAAAAATACAATTGCTTTCTCATTACCGATGCGCCCCAGAGTTGCGTTAGTTCCTTTACTCTTTTTGTTTTTTTACCCCTTTTGTTTTTTTCTTCTATGTTCTCCCTCCTAGTCATTTTTGCAAAATCAAATAAAATTTCTATTTAATGAGGATGCTCTTACATAGATGTAGTGTAAATGATAAATGAATTGCAGTTTAGCGATAGAGAAGTAGGACCACTTTTAAAAATGAGAGAATATTGCATATATATACATTTTGAAAGTGAGAAATCCATTGATACATTATTTTTTTCTGGGTAGGATTTGTTGTCATGAATTGTTTGGTCTAATGATACATACTAGATGAGAACATAAGTTTTGGAAATATCAATCAATGCTAATCTAAAGTAAATGATAAAGATATGTATTTTTAGTGGTACAAAGAGTCCAGTCAAAATAAAAATGATAAATGATAATATTAATAATAATATAAGGAGATAGAAAATAAACAGAATTTTAATACACTATACTTAAAAGGTGACAGAGAAAAAAAAAAAAAAAGACAAATAATGAGATATGTAATAGCCTGATAGGTATGTAGTGACCAGGGTTGCCTGGCTTTTAGAGTATAGGGGGTGACATGATTGTCATTTCTGCCGTATGTAAATGGTGACTAGTGATATGAACACATGATGTGATCACCTATCCATTAACTACAATCTTCCATGACTTTCCACTATAGCATGAGCATCATCACCTATTCTGCCTCGACTTCTTGCAAGAGCATATTGGGCATCAATAATAATGTGCTAACAAGGGAGGATATTATATTTTCTTTTCGAATTAAGTATTACTGAATAACTATTTATTAAGGAGTAAAATATGAGCAATGTCTCTTTATGATGAGATGTTCTCAAGTTCCCACTAGAAACTTCATAAAGCTTTTTAGGATCATTTTCTTAATTTAAAAATGTGTTTTATAAAAATCAAGTTAATAAATAATTTGTTGGGAATAAGGGGTGTAATAATCATTACTTAGAGTTTTAACAAACTTTTAAAAAAATAGATTTTAAAAATTTTTTGAAGACTTTCATAGGATCGTTCTAAACTTTGTAAAAAGTTTATAAAAGTTTATATCATAAATATTTATAGAATTTTATGAACTTTTTTATTTTTATTTTAACAAAATCTACAAAAGGAATTAAAATTCTAATTTGAATACGTCATTACAAAATTTTAATGGCTTTGTTTCTTTGGGAAACATCCCTCGCTGGATTGTAGGCTGCTCCATTCCAAAAGTCAAAGATCAAACCCTTGATCTTTGTTTAAGAATGAATGAGTCTCTTCCACTCAACTACACCCTCCAGGTTGGCTTCCACACCTATGAATTCTTCTGTAGTGTTGGTTCTCGATGATGGTTCTCCTATGACTAATGCTTCTCTGTATAGGCAATTTGCTTGGTTTGCTACAATATTTGACTCTAACTAGGTCTAATATCTCCTTTAATTTGTTGTTAATAAACGTTGCAATTTTTGCATGCTCCCAAGGCGATTCATTGGTAGGCTGCTAAGCGTATTTTACGATATTTGAAGGGTTTTCTTTCTCATGGTTTGTTTTTTCAGTATGATGTGTCCTTTACCTTGTCAGCTTTTTCAAATTCTGGTTGGGGAGGAGTTCGGGAGGATGGTCACTCTACTACTACTTATGTTCTTTATTTTGGTTCTAATGTGATTTCTTTGAAGTTCGTTAAAGCAGAAGACTGTCTCCTGTTCTTCTACTAAAGCTGAGTATAGGGATCTAGCGGCGGTTGCAACGGAAGTTTTATGTGTTCAAAATTTTCACTTTGAGCTAGGAGTTCGTTTGGAACCCTCTCCGATTTTATTGCGTGATAATCTTGGTGCCACTTACATTTGCAAAAATCTGTTTTTTTCTTCATTCTATCATGAAACATTTGGCTCTAGATTATTTCTTCGTACGTGAAAGAGTTGTTGATGGTTCACTATGTGTTCGTCATATTTGTGCACAAGAACAAGTTGATGTTTTGACGAAACCTCTTTGGCGTTCTCTATTTCTTTGTTTTGGGTCCAAGATTGTGTTCTTCGATAGATCTCCATCTTGCGGGGCGTGTTAAGGATAATTATTCTTGTATTTACTATTGTTATTTATTTTCTTTATTTTCCTTTAGAATAGACATTCTTTGTTGTAACTCCTTGCGTACTTCTCTTTCTGTAGGCTATATATACATCTTTGCTCTTTTGGTATAATGTGGAATATACATACGTTCTTTATTCAATCTTTGTTTGTAAAGGGTGTACAAATCAAATCTCAAAATTGAGTATGGTTGAGAGTTGCTAAATCCTTGGTCTACATTCTCACTTTCATGGACTATGATTCATTCTCATTTTTTTTAGATGCAAAATATTCTCATGAACAAAAGAAAAAAAAAAATGCTTGGCCTAGTGTGCGTGCAATAACAATATTCTTTTTATTTATTTTTTCTGACAAGTTTTTTTTTTTGTTTTATTTTTTTCTTTTTTCTTTTTCCATTATTTTCTCTCACCTCTTTAATCATATGGTGACCGGTAAAAACCATTCAAAATAGAATCACACATGTCGAGAACATCTCACAGAATCTTGTCCGTTAGATAGGTCGAGTCAAATCAATATAAAAATGTAATAATTATACTGAAAAATATAATACTAATTAGGAATAAATTTTTGTTATTTATAAAGGAAAATATAATACTTTTAAGCACAAATGTGATACTTTTACATCACATTTTAATCAAAAGTATTACAATTTTTCTTTAAGCTATATTGACAAGTGATAGTTACTTATAAAGGAAAATGTAATAATTTTGAGAAAATATAACACTTTTAAATCAAATCTTTGTTTGTAAAGGGTGTACAAATCAAATCTCAAAATTGAGTATGGTTGAGAGTTGCTAAATCCTTGGTCTACATTCTCACTTTCATGGACTATGATTCATTCTCATTTTTTTTAGATGCAAAATATTCTCATGAACAAAAGAAAAAAAAAAATGCTTGGCCTAGTGTGCGTGCAATAACAATATTCTTTTTATTTATTTTTTCTGACAAGTTTTTTTTTTGTTTTATTTTTTTCTTTTTTCTTTTTCCATTATTTTCTCTCACCTCTTTAATCATATGGTGACCGGTAAAAACCATTCAAAATAGAATCACACATGTCGAGAACATCTCACAGAATCTTGTCCGTTAGATAGGTCGAGTCAAATCAATATAAAAATGTAATAATTATACTGAAAAATATAATACTAATTAGGAATAAATTTTTGTTATTTATAAAGGAAAATATAATACTTTTAAGCACAAATGTGATACTTTTACATCACATTTTAATCAAAAGTATTACAATTTTTCTTTAAGCTATATTGACAAGTGATAGTTACTTATAAAGGAAAATGTAATAATTTTGAGAAAATATAACACTTTTAAATCAAAATGTAATAGAGTATTACATTTCATCGTATAAGTAATAAATATTTTATTCATGATTTAGTATTAGATATTACAGTATAAGTATTACATTTTATCTTGATCTGACATGTCTCACGAACAAGGATCTTTGAAACGGTCTCACACACGTTTTTGCTTTAAAAAAATTTCACTATTGAAATTGCCAAAAACCTTATAATCAAACGGTATAACTGTGACTCTCTCAAATGGGAAATCACAAGTTTAAATCTAAGTAGGGCTTTGATCTTTATGTTTCAATAGTTTGAGAATGGTTTATAGAAAAAACAAAAAAAAAACAAAAAAAAAAAAAAAAAAAAAAAAAAAAAAAAAAAAAAAAAGCCAGAAACGAAAAAATATAATGGTTTGGTGCAAGGCAATGAAAGGACAGGTGAAAACTAGAGTGGGCAGAGACGAAAAGACGGGACACAATGCATTTGTCAGCCTAAGGATTGCAATTTGTAAACCAAATATAAACATATGGAATCTTTTCTAAAAGGGTATAAGTTTGGAAGTTGAATTATTGAGACATTTATTATGGGCTTAAGGTGTTGGGGGTGCTTGGTTATTGTTATTTGACCAAATTTATATGTTTGACCTACCAATAAATTACTTTGAAATATTTGATAAATGACTTATTAATCTTGGTTGATTAGTTCAATAAGTTGAAAATTGAAAAGCTGATGAATGTAGCTTTTTGTATCAGTTGGTTGGGATCAATGAGTATATTAACTATTTTATCCTTTGAAATCAATGGAATTTACTTTTAAATGGATGATGTGTTTGTTATTTTATAATAATAATAATTGTTTTCAAAATAATAATAATAATAATAATAAACGGGTGAATGGTCATTTTTAATAATAATAATAATAATAATTATTATTATTTTAGAATATAATTTAACAAGAGTTAAATAAACAAAAATAATTAACTTATATCCCTAAAAAAAAGTATAGATGATACCCAAATTTTATAATTATTTATTAATAGGAGTTTATATTTTTGTTATATTTAAAGGTTGAAATAATACAATACACTCATACCTTAAATGTCATTTTATATTCAATCAGCTACTAGTAAACAGCTAATTTACCAAATAGATTTTTATAACCAGCTAATACAACCAGCTGATCAAACCAATTAACACAATCGGCCATCAACTACTAGCTAAACCAATCAGCTATCAGCCGTTTGCCAAACACCCCCGTTGAGATAAAAGTTTTAAGCGTTTAGGTGAGAGAACTATAAGGTGTGTTTGGTTTGATGGTAAATATTTTTTATGAAAAATATTTTTTAAAGTGGAGAAAATTTTTATTTTATGTTGTTTACTTGGATGGAATTTATTTTCATTTTAAAAGCAATTTCTTAAAGGTGACGAAAACAAATTCTAAGTAAAATGGTGATATTTTATTATTCACCTAATATGAGAAGTAAAGATAACATGATTGGACAATTATTTCTTCATAAAAGTTTCTTAATTACATAGGTGGTATTTATGCTTAATTTATTATTATTATTGTTATTGTTATATGCATATTAGTCTATATATTCATAATTCTATACCATTTTAAACCTAACTAAAAAATGAAATTTATATTTTCAGTAATTTCTTTTCTACCAACCAAACAATCATGTTGATTTTTTTTATAAAGCTATCCTCATTCCTAAGAGCATGTCCATCAGTGAAGAATGGATTGATATTGGAACAATAGCTTGCCTAGTTGGAAGAGAGAGAGGGTAGGAGAGAGAGTGGAGGGATGCTTAGTAAATGCAAGATATTGGAACAGTAACATTTTTTATGGGGAAATCAAAGAAGAAGCTGTGTTGTACGCGCACAGCACAGGTGCGCTTGACACCTCTTTACTATTTTATTATTTTTTAAAATTAATTTTATTTTATTATTTTTTAATTCTCTCTCATTTTCTCTATCCTAATCACTTACAAGAACTACTCAATAATCGTCAAAGAACTCCATTGATAAGGATGCTCTAATTAGTGGACTAATTATTATTTCCAAAATAGGGAGTCCAAATTTTACGAAATTCCACGTCCCATCTAGAGAAAATGTGGTGTCAAATCCCACGAATTGTGTATGGTCCAATTCATCAATCAACTCATACCTGTCGGGCCCTTGGATATCTTCATAGACTATAGATAGTCTATAAAGAATCTACTGTCATAACCTAATTCCCCAAATGAAACTACAATTATATGTACCAAAATGTCTACTTATTACATGCCATGCATCTGTCAAACACCCAGTATTCAATTCACAACTATGTGATTTTTATTAGAAAAGGTATTGGATCTTGTAAATTAGCAATATAATTGTGACTTTCTCAAATTGTTTACATTGTAATTGAGTCAGAAGTATTGCAAAAAAAAAAAAAAATCAATTCAATCCTATGCATACAAAGATTTTTGGCATGATGATCGGATCATCTTGCTAGCTATTCGGCATTTCGGTCTCGAACTTCATTGATAAATCTAAATATCGATTAGTAACGCCTAACATAAATAAAATCATTTCTTAGGAGCTCCACCAATATAAATTATCAGATAGATCACAATACGTGATAATTAATTAAGGGAAAATAGCGATTTTCATTCTTTAACTATACTTATATTATACTCTGTCCATGAATTATTACTATACATAAAATTTTTCATTTAATTATGTGTAAAGTGACATTTTTAGTCAACTACTAACCAATTATGTTAATATTAAAAATGTATTCTAAATTTTAAAATTATTGAGGGACACTGTAGTCATTTTTGATTTATATCATTTTGTATTAAATAATTAATTAATTATTGAGTGTGATACACACACTTTTTTTAATTTACTATTGGAATGTAGCTAAAAATTAACATTGTACTTCAAATTCTCAAATTATCGAAATACATATTAGGCCCTGTTTGGTAAATGGCTGTTAGCTGATTGGGTTGGTTGTTCGGGTTATAAGGTATGATTTGTTGATAACATTGGCTGATTGTAGAAAGTTGTTTGATAGATTAGCTGTTAGCTGATAGCTGTTTGGTATAATTTTTTTTCGTAACAAGCTAATTGAAAAGGCTGCTTTGAGTAGCCTTTTAAATTTAGCATTTTGGAGTTAAAAAAAGCTTATTAGCCAAAAAACTAATAGGGGTCAAATAAGCCAAAATTGACTAATAGGCTGATTATTTACCAACCAGGGCCTTAGTCTTTTATAGAGTTTTCTCAAATTTTCTCGCTTCACACATATTTAAATATAAAATTTATGTATGATAATAATTCACGAGCCGATTCTACAATATGAGTATAATTGATTGACTAAACCGCCATTTTTTTCCATTAATTTATTTCACAAAAACACCAACTCGCTAGTCTCTAGTAGCTAGCTAGCTTAGACGTGCTTGTTGTATGAATCCTGGCCAAACGTTTCGTGTTTTCTACCAAGACAAGACTCGTTGGATTTAATCACAGAAATGGTTGTTTGAGTTTTAAAGTTGGACCAACAATTATGTGCATCGTATAGTTACATCAATTGAAGATTCTACAGTATCATTGTCGTCATTTCCAGAAATTGCTATTCCTGGTCTTTTGGTTTGGTGATGCACAGTGCAATTATTCCCTTATTTGAGCACACATATAATATAACTTTTTCATGCATAGTCTTCATCATTCAGGTGTATCCTCAAATGCATGTGGAGAACATTACCCTTTTTAGCTTCTGTGATTAAATAATACGGAGTTAATTTATCTTCTTTATTAATCATTTCATTGTATGGGTTGTAAGTTTTAATATCTCTATAACTATAACTTCAATTATTGAATTAATAATCATAATTATTATTTGAGTTAAATGATTGTAAAAGTTAATTTCTTGCACTAATAGGCTGTTTGGAATTTAAGAAAGTTTAAGGGGATGTTTGGCAAATATTGGTTAGCTGATTGAGTTAGTGAGTTTAACTAGTTGATTATTGAAAAGTATTTGGTAAATTAGCTGTTAGCTTATAGTTGATTACATGCAAGATTATTTTATCAAAAAGCTAATCTAATCGAAAAAGTTGAACAGCTTTTTTAATTTTAGCATTTTAGAGCAATACATTATTACAGAAAGCTATTTAATTAAACACTCATATTAATTGTTAAACCAAGTCAAACAACAAATAGTGATTAAATAAATCAAAATTAACTAATAAGCTAATTATTTTATCAAAGAGGGTCTAAAATTTCTTACTAATTTAAAAGGTGAGAATGTTGTTACCATGTTTGGTTACATATTGGTTTGACAATGTTTGGACCAACTAAAAATGTTACGGAGTATTTCTTAAAAAGAAAAAAATTATTCAAAGTTATGGTTGCAAACCAGATTTCTTTCCTCAGAATTGTATAAAATTTATCTTCTTCTTCTTCTTCTTTTTTTTTTTTTTTTTTTGCATGTGGCAAATACATATTGGAAAAGGACTGCACTCATTCCAAGCGTACGCACTAATATATTCTGGAATTTTGGTAGATGAAGTGAATTGTAAGGTGTGCTTTAATGATTTATATGTTCACCAAAATACTTGTAAATTGGTATCCTTAAAGATTTTCTATAAAGTGATTGTACTCTAATATCTACAGTAAGATCAATTCCATCCTTCTTTGTCAATGCTATTAAAATAAAGTTATTAACTCTGCTTTAAATTAGTTACTCAACTAAGATGTGTGTGTAGATCGAATATATATTTAAGATTAAAATAAAAAATAACAAAACATCTATTGACCTTATAACTGTCGTATATATTTAATTGTCTAATTTTACTACACTCGAAGATGAAAACGTAATTCTGTGATTCTGTCAACCTCAAGATTATTAACATGGTGCCCTAGCTTGGTTCTTGCTAAGGATGGGAATAGGCCAGGCTCTTTTGTAGGGGCGTATGGCATGACCTAATTAAGGTCTAGTTAGGCTTGACTTGTTTAGTAAAAATGCTAAACTTAAGGTGCGGTCAGTGCGGCCGCACCACTATGTATACAAATATACACCAGTCAATGTTAGAAAATGCACAACACAAATATGCACCATTAGGTACGCATCACCAAAAAACACACCACTGGGTATGCAAATATACACAACCACACAATATTATAAAATGCACCATTAGGGGTAGAGGAGTTATGGTAAATTATTTTGGGTATGTGGTGTATTTTTTGGTGTTTTTGTATATTTTCATTGTGGTGCATTTTTTTATATTGAATGATGTATATTTGTGTATATAGTGTTGTATTCCGCACCGACCGCACGAGAAGGCGCAACCACATTGAATATATATATATATATGTGTGTGTGTGTGTGTGTGTATGTATATAATTTTTAATATTAAGTTAATATATATTCTATTTTATACCTAATATCTTTTTATATTTACAATATAACCCCAAGTATATATAATTACCAAACCCTAATGTCCCACCTCTAAATCCCATTCTAAATTTTTATTCAACTATAAACATTGCTGCTAATCATGCTATAAGTGTTTTTATTGTTTAATTGTTTGTTAATTATTCTTACTGTCATAATATTTAATGAAGTATTGCGACTTAGATATGTGATTTGAATATTAATTATTTATGAAATTATATAGCATGACAGACAATCTTACATCACACGGGTTCTTTCTTTCATCAACATCCTATGTTGTTTCACATACACCACCATTCTTTTCTTAACTGTTGTTCAAGGTTATATATGTGCATGTTTGAGTGTGGTGTAATAATTTTTTTTTCAAAAAAAAAAGAAGAAAAAAGAACAAAGAAGAGAGCTTTCTTCCGTCCAGACATGGGTGACAGTAGGATTCAATTAGCTTCCGACTCATTCATCCAAATGCTGAGATGACCAAGAACCCGGCCTTGATGACTAATGAACAGTGTCTCAGTAACTAAGTAACTAAGTGAATGATGCGGGAGACAAGTTGGATCTTAAGTTGGTTATTTGCATGTGAATGTATTTTTGCGTCAGTTAGTAGAGTGGAGAAGAATGGCATTAAGGAGGCATGGTGTAGGTTGAGAAGAGAACTTGAGGAGTTGAAGGCATCTACTAGAAATTAAAGTGCTGATTGGCAGTAGAAATATAATATAAGATACATATATGTATTTTCTTGTTTAATTTATAACTAGTGTTTTACCTGTGCAATATACAAACAAAATTATGTTAATATGAATTTAAATAAAAAATATTTTAAAAAATATAATTTCACAAATTAATTCTATGCAATGCACGTGGAACACACGGATGAAAATACTAGTAAGCTTTTAAAAAATGCTTCAGACCAGATTCTAATTGGAGGCTAAGGCTTTAGCCTAATAAAAAAGTTACATATAGGGTTAGGTCTAGACCTAGACCTTAAATTTTCATAACAGGCTTAGACCTAATTTTCTAGAGTTCGACTCGACTCGACTTATTTTCATCCCGTTGCTCTTCACAATTATTGGTCTTTTTGAGGGTAAAGTTTTTTAATTAATTTTAGAAGCCAACATAAATGTAGATACAAAACATTATCCACTTCCGCACTCAGTTTTGTTTCCCGTGACCCGGGTAGCATTATATTAGGCAATTATTTTGGGGGTAGACAATTCAAGTATGTCTCATTGAACATGTGACTTTCTCATTTAAGATGTATTGAGATAATTTTAGTGGACTAATTATTTAACTCAACTTGTGTATTGAACTTCACGCTTAACTAAGTTAGACAATAATTGGACCTTATTGATCACTTGGGCAAAAATTTGGATTTAAACCTATATTATTTAGGTTACGTTTGTTTGGTTTGCCTGAAAATATTTGAAGATGAATGGAATTAAAATTGAATTGAAAACAAATTACTAAGAAAATGGATTATATTGTTTAGTTAGTGAAAATGAAATTACTAGGAATATGAATTCCATTGTTTGGTTGAGTTTAGAATAATAAGGAATTATGAATATAAACATCAATATGCCCCTAACAATAGTAATGAACTAATGATAATAAATTAAGCATAAATATCACCTATATAATTAATAAATTTTTATGAGAGTATAATTGTCCAATTATGTTATCTTTACTTTCCATGTCATGTAGAAAACAAAATACCACCCTTTTGTTAAGATTTTCCTCAACTTTAAAGAATGACTTTTTCAATGAAAAATATTTTCCATCCAACCAAACAACATAAACCAAATTTTTCCTCCACTTTAAAAGCATTTTCCATGAAAAATATTTTCCATCCAAGAAACTCCCCCTCGAGGCTAGTTAGCAAAAGTATGTATAAATTGGGAAGGGAATCAAGTTAAGATTATGGTATTTAAGATGCACAAGCCCTTGACATCTTCACTTGTGTGTTTTGACTTAGTGTCAAGCCGAATGTTATTTTCTAATCTCAAAATATTTTTCATTAATCAGCATGGCACACGTAGGTAGTCAATATGCAATTGACTTTTATGAGGAATCTAATTCCTTGATCTCTAATGTAAGATTTTGTATCAATACTTGCTATCTAATTCTAATATGGTCAATAGACAATTATTCCCTTCATTAATTTTGTATATCAAGTTTAGTTGCCTTTCTTTCCCAACCTAGGTTAAACACTCCAACTTTAATTTGCACCATGGATGACCATTATCTCCGACCCCAACAGAGAGGGGAACATGGACAAATTAAATACGAAGAACACCTTCCTTGTCCCCACACTCATATATTTAAAGGTTATATTTGGTAACATAGTTAGCTTATCGACTAATTTTATTTTATTTAATCATTATTAACTGTTTGACTTGATTAAACAACTAATATAAGTGTTTGATCGATTAATTAGATCTTTGTAACAATTTATTGCTCCAAAACGTTAAAATGCAAAAAACTGCTTAATTTTTTTTTTCGATAAGCTTTTTGAGAAAATCATTTTGCATGTAATAAGCTATCAGCTGATTACCAAACATCTTTATACAATCAACTAATGTTATCAACTTGTATTGTTGTGTTGAATTTGATAAATTTGACATTTTAACTCTTAAATTGTTTTAAATTTATTACATGATCTAAATTTATAATTAAGTATTTTTTAGACAAGAGGTAATTTCTGTCGCTACTTTATTCCCTAGGGTGCAAGGATAGCTATACTATATCATTTGAATGTGAGGTAGGGACAAAGTTGAGTATTTGGGGTGGGGAATATCCCCTTACCTATAGCAATAGAAATGCATATATAAACAACAACAATAATAAGGCATTTGATTACGAGTCAAATGGAGAAATTGACTGTTTTAAAGCACGGTTGGTAGCAAAGGGCTACAAGCAGAAACCAGGTATTGATTATTTTGAGGTTTTTGCTCCAGTAAGTAGACTTGATACAGTTCGAATGGTTATTTCTCTTGCTGCTCAAAATGATTGGAAATTGCATCAAATGGATGTCAAGTCTGCTTTTTTGAATGGTTTTCTGGAAGAAGAGATATATGTTGAGCAACCTGCAGGATTTGTGAAGAAAGGGGATGAATCTAAAGTTTACAGGTTGAGAAAAGCTTTATATGGCTTAAAGCAGGCGCCTAGGGCGTGGTATGGTTGCATTGACTCTTATTTTGTTGAAAGTGGTTTTATGAGATGTCCTCATGAGCACACTTTGTATGTCAAATGCACTGATTCTGGTGATATTGTTATAATCTGTCTGTATGTTGATGATTTGGTTTTTACTGGAACTAACTTGAAGCTAATCTCAGAATTCAGGGATGCACTCATTAAGAGATTTGAAATGACTGATATGGGCCTTATGTGTTACTTTCTTGGCCTTGAGGTTGTTCAGATGGATGGTGGAATCTTTATTTCACAAAAGAAATATGCTGCTGATATTTTGAAAAAGTTCAAAATGGAAAACTCCAAACCAGTTTCAACTCCAGTAGCTGAAAAGTTAAAGGTGTCCAAAGATGAGTCTGGTAAGAATGTGAATGTTACAGCTTATAAAAGCTTGATTAGGAGTTTGAGGTATCTGGTGGCTACAAGGCCGGATATTTCTTTTGGAGTTTGAATACTTAGCAGATTCATGGAGGAACCAAAAGAATCACATTGGGCTGCAGCGAAGCGAATTCTGAGATATGTCAAAGGTACGAGCAATGATGGAATTTTTTACTCTACTAATGAAGTTGTGGAGCTTGTTGGATACACAGACAGTGATTGGGCTGGAGATGTTGAGACCATAAAAAGCACATCAGGATATGCCTTCTATCTTGGTTCAGCTATATTTTCTTGGTCTTCAAAGAAGCAGCAGATTGTAGCACTTTCAACCGCAGAAGCAGAATATATTGCAGCAGCAAATTGTGCTACTCAGGCAATTTGGCTAAGAAGAATTTTGGAATTTTTACAACACAGACAGGAAGCACCTACAACTATTTTCTGTGACAACAAATCTGCAATTTCGTTGTCCAAGAATCCTGTCTTTCATGGTCGCAGCAAACATATTGATATCAAGTATCACAAAATCAGAGAGTTAGTTGCTGAAAAACAAATCAACATTGAGTATTGTTCAAGTGAAAGTCAAGTTGCGGATATCTTTACGAAGCCGTTGAAGACAGAGACATTTCTCAGATTAAAGAAGGATATTGGAATGACCAATATATCCAACTTGGTTTAAAGGAGGCAATGTTATAATAATATTATTATTATAATATTTAAACCAAGCTAACTAAAATAATTAAATCATGTAACCGAATGTGAGGTGTGTGGTTCGTGCATGCAGAGGCTATATCTTACATGGAGCATTACGTGGGTGTGTCTTGTGTGATTAGTGGAGTGGCCTTAATTATAGCACTTCATGGAATACTACATGAGCATAGCTTTAGGATTATTTGTTATTCTTCTTTACTATAAATAGTATGTAATGCATTTCATTTATTCATCAATTAAAAAAGGCATTCTTCCTTAATACCTCTTTCTCTCTCAATTCTATATATACGTATAGATATATATATTTATATATATTATAGATATATTATATTTAATATATCTAACACTTTATCATTAATAATTAACAAAAGAAGTTGCGTTCATATTTAGTTGATCAATTTTATTATTGCGTGTTAATTACCCGATGTGTGTTAAGTCGGAAAAATAAATAGCAACAAGATTAATATTTATTTATTTACTTTGTGCAAGATATAGCTAGGGTTAGCTCAGTGATTTTTTTTTTTTAGATGGCAAGAGAAACTCATTGTTACTATCCGATGGTGCAATGCGTACACAATAGTTTTAAATATGTTGATGCCGACCTAATTAAAGTAACAAGATGTACACAAAAATTATTTATTGTGACTATAAACAATTAAATATTAAATACTGGCGATTACACTACAATTATATATATAAACATTGTTTGCCAAGCACTTTGTGGTATAATAACATCACTGTTACTTTCCATAAGGAAGGTTGTAGGTTTGACTCTCATCCTAATTCAAGGTTCGTATAATTGTTGAACAAATACAATTAATAGGTTATAGTACTTTAACAAATAAATAAGAAAAAAGTTTGTTCTTATTACAAGTTAATATAGATTGTTGGAAAAAGTAGACGTATGATTGTACCGTAAATTGTATATGCTATATATTATAGGTTAATTGAGCATAGTGGATACTATAAACTATATATCCTATATCCTTTAAGTGAGCCATTATATAGACGCAGGTCCTGTTTGATAAAATAGTCAGTTTATATATCAGTCAATTTTGGCATGTTTGGCCAATATTAGCTATCTAACTTGGTTAAACAATATAATCAATATAAGTGTTTGATTAATTAGTTTTTTTTTTTTTTTTGTAATAACAATAAGCTTTTTGAAAAAGTCATTTTGTATATAATCAACTATCAGTTATTAGCTAATAATTATTTACTAAGCATTTTTCTACAATCAGTTAATGCTATTAACTTGTCAAACACACTAACTCAATCAGCTAACAATTATTTACCAAAGGCCTCCCTAATATTTGATGATAAATCAACAACTTATATTCATTTAGTTTAATTGAATTACTTATAATAGTCAGGTTTACACAGTTAGGCCCTCACCATTGGTGAATTTTGCACAAAGTTTAAGAAAAAAGGAGATGAAGTGGCAGAGAGAGTATGGAGAGAGAAATGGCAGGCCCTTCCTGCAAGAATGAGGATTTTTCAAAAAATTGTGGGGCCCACCTCACAAGAAAGTTGCGCCTCACCTTGCGTGAGGCGCAACTCTTGCGCCCAGGCGGGCGCGTGCACTGCACACGCCCGCCTGGGCACATAAATATTATTTTTTATTTTTTTTTTCAGTTTTTTATTTTGTTTTTGTTTTTTTTTTTCTTTTCTTTTTTTTTTCTTCCACCTCATTTTCTCTTTGCTAATTATACTTACAAGAACTTCTCAAAATCCACACCAAAATTTATACTATTGGAGAAGGCCTTACACAACATACTTCTCCCAAAAACTGTGTATATAAGCTTACACAGTCAGCTTACAACATACTTAAAGTCTTTATATAAAAATATATTAAATAGGAAAATTTTACATCAGGTAAAACTAGACAAAAGAGTAATTTATTTATAAGGGTTGTTATGTATGAAATTGAAAGTTTGAAAGTAGACTAACTTAGTTTAAAACATTTATATACAGTGCGGTTTAGTCACTAATCCTTCTCTCCCCCAACTATATATGAACCCACCGTTTCTCTCCACATATGTACTGCGATTAAGCAACCTTTCATTCTCATCTTCTCATTATCGCAGCCTTTGCCTCTATCTGCTGCAAAGAAATCTTATGATTATTGTTTCTTTCTTTCATCAACATCCTATGTTGTTTCACACCACCATTCTTTTCTTAAATGCTGTTCGAGGTTATATATGTGCATGTTTGAGTGTGGTGTAATAAAAATTGTAAAAAGAGAAAAAGAAAAAAGAAGAGAGCTTTCTTCAGTCCACACATGGGTGGCAGTAGGATTCAATTAGCTTCCGACTCATTCATCCAAATGCTGAGATGACCATGAACCTGGCCTTGATGACTGATGAACATTGTCTCAGTAACTGAGTGAATGATGCGGGAGACAAGTTGGATCTTAAGCTTCCTGTACTTGGACTGAAGGGAGCTCCCTTTTTGCTCTTTAATTTTAATTTCTTTTTTTTGCACTTTATTTTATCTTAAATATCTTTCTCTTTGCTAATTAAGTTTCTGCAGATTCTTTGTTCCCTTCACATCACTAATCTGCCCAGATTCTATTTGGTTTGGTTAAAGGGCCTTTTCATTGGTTAAAATTAGGGTTTTCGCCATTAATTATGCGGTTGAAACTCATATTTGTTGGTTTTACTGTCGTAATCTATGTTGTTGGCTATTTTGTTTTCAAAGCAGTTTAGAGTTGACGACAAGAATGGATCTTGGCTAGGGTTTCGCGAGCAGGGAGGGGCAGAAGAGGATTGGAGCGCTTTACCGGCAAAGAAACCAAACGCTCAACGACAACGATTCCATTCTTGGGCGCTGTTATCGTTGTTTGTAACAAGTTCCTATGACGTTTGTCTTGACTGCTGCACCGGCAACCTAAATATCATCAATTTAACAACGTTTTTGTTCTCTTAACACAAAATGCTTTTGGCTTTGCAGTATCTATCTAATGATCTGTACGAGCTGAGTAAATTCAATTCGTTCTTGTAAATTGTAACTTTAGTCAGCAAAAGATTACAAAGCGATCAATTTAATTATTTGCTGATGTGTATCAGTAAATCTTGTTTTGTGACTTTGTGAGTTGTGAGCTTAGTTGGTAAATTAATTTAGATTATCTATAATTGATTGGCTTTAGTCTATGTGGATTTTGGGTGCAGATTGACGTGGGAGATCTAGGGTGATTTAAAGAGAGATTTATTCTTTATACTATGGGGCCTTAATGTTCCAACCTATTCGGATAAAGTTTAGTGTGTAATGTACTTTGATTAATGTTCGTAATCGAAGACCATTCGTTGATTAGTGTTCCTAAAGTTGAGTGTGTAAGCTACTTTACTTTAGATCCATTGGGAATTATAAAGAGATTTGTTTTTATTTCTTTAATTATTACTTTAGTTCTTGTCTTTTAGTTATGGCATTATATAATCTTGACTTTCTAAAAATGGTATAGTTTTGTTGTCAAAAAAAGGGTATAGTTTTCGTTGAGCAATAAAAAAATATATTACGGAGTATATAATATGGAAAAATTATATCTTTTATTTTTAAGTTATATGGTAATTGTAGAATTCATTTTTAAATTTTTATTAATGTTGTACTTTTCATTCTTTTACTAATAAAACATACTAGGGACAAAAGTTGTAATTTTAGTGTAACTTGGGATGGAAAGTGTGTTTACAAAAGGAGAAGTGTAATGTTATTAATAATTTAGGGATGAAAAGTAAAAACAATCAACATTTATGAGCGAACTTTAAAATTATTTTATAATTTACAGACGAAAAGTGTAATTTTTTCATATAATAACATATGTTTTGTATGGGCGCTAGATCAGAATGGAGATCTACGGTATTGTATTTGAGGGCCGAAATTACTTATTATTATTATTATAAAGTTTGTTGAATTTTGTTACGATTGGGTGATAGTTGTTAAAATGTGTTATAATTATTTTTAAATATTTGAACAGTAAACTAATTAGACACGAACTATCCGCTAAATTAAAATTGAGATTTCCTAAGACAATTTCTAATCAAGTTGATAACAAATTGTTGACCTAATAATTACAAGATTTTAAGTTTGATTTTAGTTAGAGCGAAAATGTTTTTTTTGTTGTTGTTTTTCCCTCCTTTTTTCTCCATTTTCTTATTTTTCACTAAAAAATTATAGAAATTTTGTTTACTGTTGTGGATTTTCGTAGTTGTATTAAAGAAGTCCCTTGTAAATGATGAGACTCTAAAAATTACTTCATAAACAAGTAATGGGCAAAATTTGGCGATATTGTAATTGAGAAAAAAAGATCTTTTTATTTAGCGATGAAGTGTAATTTTCTATAATGTAAATGAGACTTACAAATACTTTATCACTATTGTGATAATTTTTATCAGAGAAAATTATTAGTTCAGTGCAATACACGTTAGTGACAAAAGTAATAATCGTTAGTGACTTCTTTTTTTTTTTTCTTTTTTTTTTAATTTTTTTTAATAATAATTATAACAGGTTTCTTGACTTAGCTTGACAAAAAATGAAGTTTGAATCGTATTATGTTATTGAAATTAAAGTAAGATTAAATATTAAATTGATTGACCACTTAAGCCATTTCGGTGAGACCATAAGCCACTAAAAATTACTCTGTATATATTACACTAATTTTGTCACTGATATATCTAGAGTATGTTGTGATAAATAATATTGGTATTTTTAATAATTTAATTGTTTAATCCATATATAAAAAAAAAATTGCATCACCAACCAAAAAAAAATTAGTTGCCACAAAAGACACATTTTAGTGATATTGTGACAAGATCTTGTCACATTAAGCATATATATAATGATTATTAAAAATATAATAATGTAAAGCACTAAATTGTACAAAATTTTAATTATAATAAATACAATTAGAAACTATAATATTCAAAAGAATATAAATTCAAGAAATTATTATTTTGACCGTCGAGTTAGATGGCATAATTAGTCATTTAGGCCATTGCCTTTAGAAATTGCAAATATCATTCTAACTTTGTAAAAGTGTTGTAAAATTATGGTCAGTTGGTACATCTAGAAAATGTTTTTTGGAATATGATTTCCGGAAAATAACTCATAAAATTATCTTTTTTTTTTTTTTTTTGGTTTAAGTTAAGATATTATATATTTTCTATAGGTTAATTGTAGAATTCATCTATGAATGTTGGTCATGCTCATTTTTCGTCCCTAAGTTATTGGCGTTGCACTTTTTGTCCCTAAGTTATATATATTAAAATTGCAAATTTCGTTCCTAATGTTTTATTAGTAAATGGACGAACAGTGCAACGTCAATGATATCTTAGGGACGAAAAGTGAGTATCACCAACACTTTGAGACGAATTCTACAATTACCTTATAATTTAGGGACAAAAGTATAATTTTCGCTAATAATAATAATAACAACAACAACAACAACAACAACAACAATAATAATAACAATAATAAAATAGTAGTATTGGTGGTTGTGGTAGGGTGATGGTGGTGGTGGAAAAGGGGGAGGTTGTGGTTAGTAGAGATGATAGCTGTTGCCGAGTTATGGTTGTGATTGTGGAGGTGGTGGTAGTGGTGGTGGCAACGATAGAGTGGTTCGGTGGTGGTATAGGGGTGGTGAGGTGGGGTGGAGTGGTGTGGTGTGGGTGGTGATGGTGGTGGTAGTGGGGATGGTGGAGGTGATTGTGTCTGTGGTAGTGGCTATGGAATGGTGGTGGTGGGGATTATAATAATAATAATTCGGAAAGTCTTTTGAATGGTGGTGGTTAGTACTGTCAAAGCGGCCGGCCCGCGAGCTAGGGTTCATACAATCCTAACCTGCCCCATGCGGGTTCGTGGGCCCCGCATTTATTTATTTATTTATTTTTAACTTCAAAGTTAAAAAAAATAAGTTGAGTCAACAAATAATAACATTAAAAATTTGCAATCCAACTTTATAGTCTAACAGATATTAATATTAATTCAAAGTTTATAAAAATAAGTCCACAAATAATATTAATTTTTTGTATTTAATAATTTAAAACAAATTGAATTTTGAAAAATCTTATATATATTATGTAGCATTTGTATATTTAATTTTTTTTAAATAGGGGTTTGGCCCGCGGGTTGGTGCGCAACTCGCGCGAGTTAGCCGGCGCGGGCCTTAGCGGGCCAAGCCCGTTAGGCATGCATTTTCGCGGGCCATCTTTCTTGTGGCCCTAACGCGCCCCACCGTGGGGCGAGTGCGGCGGGTTTCTGTCCCACTTTGACAGCCCTAGTGTTGATAGTGATAATAAACTCATAATTTAGTGTGCTTCTCATCATTCCTAATTTTTGGTACAAAATAAATTATTATTCGCATATTGAATTCTAAAAGCTAAGTTTTACATTTTGATCCATCAAATGATTCATGTTCTTGTAGCTTATGTAGAAACGTTACGGCTGCGTTATAACTGTTCGGTGAGCCAACAGTACCGTAAAACTTGTAAAAAATAATGAAGAATAACACATGGATAATTGGTCAAAGTAATTACGGTTGCATTAAAGACAGAATCTTTTATAATGTTTTCCCAATGGTATTTACACAAGAATAAGAGGCATGGGTAGGGGTGTCAATGCAGCCTGGCCCGCCCCACCACGGGCTTTTATGGGCCGGCCTACCAAGCCTGCGGGCTAACGGCCCTACGATAATAGATACTAAAAAAAAAACTTTATTATTTAAATTCAACTCCATATATATAAAAGAATAGACATAAAAGCATTCAAATCTTCAATACTCTAGCTAAAAAAAAGTTCACACTTCACAACACAAACCATCAATCCAAAAATCCACAAATATAAAAATCCAAAAGTCCAGCCAAACACCTTGTGGTCAAGCGGCATAGCTGTGGCTCTCCCAAGTGAGAGGTATTGGGGGCGTTGGCTCTTCGTGTTTCGTAAACACATAGTAATATTTTTTTTTGAACACAACACATAGTAATATAGTGTCTCAAAATCTAAAGTCCAAACATAACAACTAACAACAATATTGTCTTCAATTCAATCCACTCTTCAAGTCTTCAGATTAGTGTCTAAGTAATGAAAGTGACCACTGAAAACTCAGATGGAGCTGAGACAATTTCTTCAACACCATCATATCGTCTATAAATTAACATCAATTAAAATAATCAAAACAGAATAACCATAATAACTTAATCATAAGAAAATTAAAAATTTTAAAGTAAAAATTGATTTACCAGGGGGTTCAAAACCGCGTATCCAATTGCGACCACAAAGCAATACAACAATACTTAAATATTTGACGGAAGCATACAATTTCGATTCTTGTTCAAAACATGACCTCCTATACTAAAAGCTGATGTGCCACAGTAGTGATAGGAATACTTAATATATCGTATGCCATGTAAGATAACTCATCGAAGCGATGCCTATTTTCCTTCCAAAAGTTGAAGATATCCATATTAGCAAGCATCTTCATGTCCTTCTGTGGTTCATCCAAATACACATCCAATGTTAATTTTCCATTATCAACATCATCTTGGTTACAATATTCAACAAACTCCTATATCATTCATAAGTATAAAAATATTAAAAAGTGTTATAACAATATATAATAATAGAATGACAAAAATGGCACAAAAATAACAACTTACATCAATCATTTCATCACCTGTTTCTTCTATTCTTGCATTTTCACATGGAGCACTAGTCAAAGTTGAAGAACTAGAGGTCGCGGTCAATCCGGTCATATACTTGTTTTTATATGCTTCAAAGAGCATATACAACTTTCTTTTCACATAATCCAACTTTTGCTTGCAAGTATTTGGATTCAATTTTTTGAAGCAAAATTTAAAAAGTTTAAATTTCATTCTTTGATAAATTAAATACTGCCCTCGTAGCAAGAATAACACGATATTGTTCCCAATATTTTTCAAACTTCATTCTCATGTTACTAGTCATGTTTCTAATAACCACATCTTCATTATTCAAATTTATTTTCAACAAAAAGCTCGACTTTTCAAACTTGCAAGAAGTATAAGTTGGAAGTAGGATAAGTTGAGCCCGGAATCAATTCTGTAATTTCATTGAAAGGCATAAAAAAATCACACATTTTTTTGGCCCCTAGTCCACTCCTCATTTGAAGGACAATGCTTATCAGTTAAGCAAATATATCCCTAACTGTGCATGTTGTCCAAAGATCAGAAGTCAAACAAATTCTATTAGGAATTCTTTTCAAGATACTCTTTAGTTTCTCTTTTTCTTTCTCATAAAACTTGTAAACATATGTTGCTGCTGCATTCCTACATCCTACTTATGAATTTGAAATCAGAATTCAAATATTTGTGCAAGTCTCTAATTCTCTTATATTCAACCAAAGAATACGGCAAACCATGTTCAATGATGCTCATGCTTATCATCTCACGAACCACATTATGATCAATTATTTTGGCACACAACTTTCCTTCATAATCAATTAACATAGAACCTACATAATTATATTTAGGCTTTACTTTGCAAGAAGATAAATGACGAGATAAAGTTGATGTTCCATATTTGTGTGACCCGATCACATTATCTTTATGACAATATTTGCACTTAGCCCTTTGTTTACCACTACTTTGAATTATATCAAAATGATTCCACCACACATCTGAAGTAAGGCATCTCTTCGTGCCTCTTTCTTGTTGTGGTTCTAAATTTTCAGTTTGTTCTGAAGGTTCAACTTCGACTAGGATAGTCTGTCCCCAGCATATCAAGTTCGCAATCAATATTGATATTTGGAGATTGAACTTTGCTGTTGAGATGTACCCATCTCTGGTCTCTCTGCCACTAAAAATTAAAAATAACAAAAGCTTTGAATGGATAGTGATATACTGATATGCATAGTCAGCACAAAATCAGGAATCAGAATAACAAATAACAATCAAAATGGAAAAGCCTTTGGAACAGGAATTAATTACCAACATTAATTCTGCACATTAGTTTAACTTGCCAACTAAATTAAGGGTTCATACATATACTGCCGTAAGACACTAGCAATTAAAATGTGAAAAACTAGCTAAACACAGTAGTATTGGTAATAGTAAATAAATCAAGAAAAAGAAGAATATCTTATGCCAAATGTGATTTCAAAAAAAAAATCTTATGCCAAATGTCCATTAATTCGATGGAGATCATAGAAAAGTAATTCCTTCCCCGTCGAACCAGGCTTGCCGTCAACTGGATTAATTTGTTATCGCCGATCTTAATTTGATTCTCATTGGTCAAAGCCCTTTGTGCGGCAAACGAAAGTCAAATAACTTCTAAATAAGTCACTATTTTTACTTTTTATTTTTTTTAAAAAAAAATTATGAGTTAATTATATTTTTTATCCTAAATTTATAGGTTACAGTTCACTTTTACTCTCTTATTTTATCAAAACATCCTTATTTATTTATTTATTTATTTTTTTACCTTTTTAATCAAATGAAAAAATAAAATGAAAAATAAAAAATAAAAAAAGAGTTTTTTCCACAAATAAAAAAATATTAATCTCGCCCCTGGGCGAACTAATTCGTAGTTCGCCCAGGAGACTTTTAATATTTTTTTTTAATTTTTTTATTTTACTATTTTTTCTCCTTTTTTTTTTTTTTTTCATTTGATTAAACAAATGCTTGGTCATAACTCATAAAAAAGTTACAAATAAATAAATAAATAAAGATGTTCCGATAAAAAAAAGACTAAAAGTGAATTTACTCATAAATTTAGAAAAGTAATTCCATCACCGCCGAACCAGGCTTGCCGTCAACTGGATTAATTTGTTATCGCCGATCTTAGTTTGAGACAGGGTGATCTTTTTTTGATTCTCATTGGTCAAAGTCCTTTTGTGTAAATGGAAATCTCACGGATTATATTGTTCCAACTTGTGGTCTGAGACAGGGTGATCCAATATCTCCATATTTGTTCATATTATGCGCGGAAGGGCTGCCTCATCTTCTGAACCGAGCTGTCTTACAAGGTAGAGTATCCCCGTGTACAGTTCCTAGCGGCGCACCGTGGGTCTCGTATTTATTTTTTGCGGATGATAGCTTGTTATTCTTTAAAGCTACGATACAGGAACCCAAGCTGTTAAACATTGCCTTGTAACTTATGAACGAATGTCAGGGCAATCCGTCAACTTTAATAAATCATGATGAGAACTTAAAGGTCAGTGATCTACTCAACCCTGTGACAAATGATTGGAATCGTGACATGCTTAATGAAATTTTTATTCAGCGTGATGTTGATCTTGTTTTAAGAATTCCTCCTGTTGTGCAGTTTGAAGACAAGTGGTGTTGGAGGGATGATGTTAGAGGCATGTATACTTGGTGAATGTAGTTTTCGCGGTGGATAGAAAGAAGTAGGTGTTAAAATGGGAAGACATTCCCGAGTCTCGTTCTCAAAGGATGGCAAGGAGGGAATTTGAGCGGTAAGAGGGTTAAGCACAAGAGTGTTTAGTGTTTAAAAGCTAACCCAAGCATAGTAAAAAATGTGCATGAAACATAATGAAAATAAGGAACAAACATTGGAAACAATCAATTGGAAAAGAAGATTTGAATCTTGCAACTCATATAGGTATCCTTGATTTCCTAAGATATTAGGCTAGCAACACTTAGATAATGAAAATGAGGCAAGGCAACTATGCCAACGCCACTCTCGTGGTCATTGGCCTATCATCTAATCCATAGTCCCATTCTCATGGCAACTAGGCTAGGTGAGGCAAATTATCGAACACATGGTGTGCTATTTGCCTTCCAATCCCCTTTCTCTCGAAGGCGGGAAGGAAACGTGCTAGGTTAGGCTAAGGAGTAACCCTACTCTCGTAGGTGAGACTCCTTCTCCAAACACCTCTCATATAGGTTGATCACCCCCACACAAGAGTCAAAGTAGATCACCACTCACACAATCAAACTCATAATCAAAGCAATTGCAAAACCTAATTGATCAATTCAAAGCTCAAGAATATCCATACAAAATTGCTCAATCCAAATCCACAATGAACTATCTAATCATACTTGGAATTGAAATAGCAAAAGGAAAAAGTAATGACAAGAAATTAAAATGAAGACTTAGCTTGAAATTGAACTTTGAACTTGAACTTGAATATTGATCACAATCTTGCAACAATGGAATTCTTCTCTAATTCTAATCTAAACCTATGAATTGCAATGTAGAGTGAATTGGGAGAGATCTCTCTAGGCTAATCCTAGAGAGAGAAATATTCTAAGATTGAAGTGTGATGGATCTAAGTCTCAGTGTCCTAAAAATTGGCTCATTTCCCCATTTAAACATTGCAAAATCGCCAAAGTTCCGCGATGGACGCCAGGGTGGACGCGCGTCCACGGGAGCGTCCAAGCAGTTAATCGCGTCCAGACTTCAAACTTTAGGGAGGGATCTAATGGACGCCACCATGGACGCGCGTCCATTGGCGCGTCCAAGGTGGTCTGCTGTTCTGCTGCACAAAACTTCAGAGAGCAAAAATGTGGACGCAGGCCTGGACGCGCGTCCAAGGCCTAATTTTTGCCTCCAACTCGCTTGTGAATCCTTCTCCGAAATCATGCCGTTTTCCACCTTTTTGCACATCTTTTTACCTACAAAACAATTAACAAAGCGTGGAACGGGGTCCGATGGCGATAACAAGCATTCTAACGCAATTAAGGGTCAAATCAAACATAAAAGCCATCAAATGCGCACTAGATGATCCTAGAACGACCTTATAAAGGTGGCATGTTTTGCACTTATCAATACTGTGAAAGCTGGGTACGGGTTGTTAGCAGTGTCTCATTATCAAAGTCAGGTTTCTCCGGTTGCATGGAGTGGTATTTGGGGTCTGAAAATTCCTCCTAATATTATCAACTTTCTATGGAGGTGTTTTAACCTTGTTGTTCCTACTAAGGTGGCACTTTCTTGCCGGGGAGTGGATGTGGATGTAGTTTGCCCTCTGTGTAGTAATTATCCAGAATCATTGAAACACCTTATGTGTGACTGCATCCAAGTTCAATCATTATGGTCTGGTTTTGTGAACTGCCCCATGCCTGGTTATGAGATGGAGTTTACTGCATGGCTATCCGAAATTTTATCTAAAGGGGGTAGGTTAACTCAAGTGCGATGCGTTGCATTATGCTGGATCGGAGTATTTGGAAAGGCAGGAATGATGTCGTGTGGGGTAATTAATAAGCCTTGGAACTCTACTGATATTAAGAATGAATCTGTTGGGCTAGTTCATGCATGGCAGGAGACTGCTGATATGGCGCACCAAGGTAATAGCAGTATGACTTATACGCATAATTTGATGTCAATTCCTGATGACGGAGTGAAATTGTTTGTAGATGCTGCTGTATTCCCGGACGACGGTCGGGCTTTCTTTGGTGTGTTGTAATCACAAGTAAAGATGGTCAATTCCTCGGTGCTAAGAATGATTCGATTAGAAGCTTGGGTAATGCTCATTTGGCGGAAGCTGTGGCTATAAAGGAGGCTCTATCGTGGGCAAAGGTAAGAGGTTTTCTCAAGGTCTACCTCTTTACGGATTGCCAATCAGTTTGCAAGCTTATTAATGGAGCTACTATGGACTACTCCTATGCAGGATATGTGATTGATGAATGTAGAGATTATCGTAGACACTTTGAAGAAGTGTCTTTTATGTTTATCCCTAGACCAGTGAATAAGTTGGCTCATGTGGTTGCTAGAGCTGCTCGTTCACAATCTGATCATTTAGTTTGGATTTCTTTTATTCTGAATTGTATTGAACATTTAATTTAATAAAGTCTAAGTTTTCCTTTCAAAAATAAAATAAAATAAAATAAATTAGAGCACATTTAAAATCCTACACTCATTAAATCTCCATACTAAACAACTGAACTACTATTATTAGTATTATTATTATAAGAATTATTACAAAAATATAATGTAAATAAAATTAAATGCAATAATTTAATAAGATAAGGTAAAAATATGACTAATTAATAAAAATTATTAAGTCAAACATTATGAAATAAAGTATAAAAATTCCACTCATCAAATTTCCCCACACTTATTTATTTGTTTGTCCTCCAGCAATGCACATTATTAAAAAGAAATGGAACCAAGTATTAGATTGAGCTTATCCCAAATAGCCTTTCAAATTTATTGTCATAATGCAAAATTATTGCCAACTCAAATAATGCATAAAACACTGGACTAAAAAATAAACAAAATAAATAAAATTTGTGCTCGTGTGCTTGTACCCTTATATGCATTATACAAAAACCCAATAAAATAAATATGAAAATTTCACAAAATACAACCTAAGTCAAATTCAGAAACATTCCATTCACAACAAGTGCAAAATACGAAGGAAACAAGGTTCAAAGGCATTTATTAAAATTAAAATGCAAATGTTTGTCTCTTCAAAAGTTTACTCATTATTTTATTCTGTTTATGACTTTTTTCAAATAAAACTTCCCCAAAAAACCTCACATTTTACGCCAGGCATGTTAGGATTTTTAATTTTGTGTATACTCATAAACCATACCACAACACTTATTTATTTATTTATGGTACATGTGTAGGTGATTGATTCGGTAGAGTCGAATCTCTAAATTATTGCAAATAAAATAAATAAATAAATGGATAAATTACAAATAAGCTATCGAACTATTTGGGAAACAACAATTAAGTCATTGAACTTGAATAACCTACAAATAAGCCATTGAACTTAGAAAAAAAGAGCAATTAAGCCACAAAACCGGAAAAAAGAGCAATTAACATTTTTAACAGGTCAACTTCAGGTTAAAGTACAAATAAGCCACTTAACTATCTAAGAAACATCAATTAAGCCATCGAAGTCAAATAACTCCCAAATAAGTCACTATTTTTACTTTCTTTTTTTAAAAAAAATTATGAGTTAATTCTATTTTTTATCCTAAATTTATAGGTTACAGTTCACTTTTACTCTCTTATTTTATCAAAACATCCTTATTTATTTATTTATTTATTTATTTATTTTTTACCTTTTTAATCAAATGAAAAAAATAAAATGAAAAATAAAAAAAAATAAAAAAAATATTAATTCGCCCCTGGGCGAACTAATTCGCAGTTCGCCCAGGAGACTTTTAATATTTTTTTAATTTTTTTATTTTACTATTTTTTCTACTTTTTTTTTTATTTGATTAAATAAATGTTTGGTCATAACTCATAAAAAAGTTACAAATAAATAAATAAATAAAGATGTTCTGATAAAAAAAGACTAAAAGTGAATTGTCACTTATAAAATTTAGGGCAAAAAATAGAATTAACTCATAAATATTTTTTTAAAAAGTGAAAAAAATGGTTTATTTGGAAGTTGTTTGCCTTTGATGGCTTAATTGATGTTTCTTAGATAGTTTAGTGGCTTATTTGTTCTTTAACCTGAAGTTAACCTGTTAAAAATGTTAATTGTTCTTTTTTTTTTTTCGGTTTCAGTGACTTAATTGCTCTTTTTTTCCAAGTTCAGTGGCTTATTTGGGGTTATTATAGTTCGATGGCGTAATTGCTATTTCCCAAATAGTACGATGGCTTATTTGTACTTTATCCCATAAATAAAATACTCTCATTTATTTTTTTCAATGTATTTTTAATATATAGTTTTTCCCAACGATGATGACGACAACTTCGACGACGACGATGATAATGATAATGATAATAATAATGATGAAATCTAAAGTTGTAGAGATGATCACTCGGCCTTCTAGGTGCGATTCATCAAGCATGCCATAGCTCGCGCTTGGGAAGATGTTTTCCACTATAGTTGCTATGGGATCGGGTCTACACTTCAACAAAAATGGTGACAGAATATTGATCTTAGACAAACTGCTGTATAAAACCCATGCAATTCCATCTCCAATGCATTCCAACTGAAACTGTGCATCCTCGGCAAGAAATTCCGAAATGGCATTCCACCACCTTTGGCGTACTGATTGAACTTGAAGTGAGCAGCATAGCAAACAACCTTCGCAATGCATAAGCGGATACCCAGTAACTCGAGTTAGTAATGCCGTCAATATACTCCTTGTCATCATCTAATAATCCATATTCTATAACATGCATCCCTAAACAATTTGTGAATGACCCCAGTAACAGTGCAAATATCATCGTGGCTAAAAAGTACACATACCAGATTTAAAAGACATCGAAGATAGTATAATCTCCCCACCCTGGCGGAACATAAAAGAATCGTTCTATGGAAAAGCCTTTCTCCTTGGATGCCATGCATTCACACAAATCTTGTCTTCAAACAAACAAAAAATCAAATTCTTAGATAATTTAAGGTCTATATGTCTCAATATAAGAAATTCTAATCTTTTTGAACTTGTAATCTCTCTAAGATAATTTAAGATCTGTGTTTCTCAATTTGAGAAACCCTAGTCTGAATTTGGTTCAGTCCCTAGAATATGGATGCCTGTATACCCTTTAATTTCTCTGTCGTTTCCTCCAATTTGAGAACACATACACAGGTTATCAGATAATTGAATACATGTCTGTGTTTCTCAATTTGAGAAACCTAGTTTGGTTTCTTTAATTAACCACTTTTAATTAACTTTTCTTTAATTTTATTTAACTAAGCGTTTGCGAAAAAATTAAAATATTATGCTATATGCTCATTTAATTTTTGTTAATATACCTTTTTTTTATTTAATTAAACATTTACAAACAATAGTAACATTTCTTATTTTAACATCAATAAGTTGATAAATAATAATAATAATTAGAATAATTAATGAAATACACAAAAATACAAATATTCTTACTTTATAATATTGTTTCCAAATTTTTAATTAGATAAAATAAAAGACATATTAATAAAAAAATCTAAAATTATAGGGGTGGACATTTCAATTTGGTTTCTTTAATGAAGAATTGTAGTACGAATATGAATTGTATTACCATATTTTACAATATTACGTTGCGGAGAAGTATATGTACTGTATTATTACGATTAGTAATTTTAATCTAAAATTGTATATTTGCATTACAAATAGGAAAGTAGGAAAGAATATATTGTATTAGGATTGGTATTATCATATTTTAATGTACAATTATAGTACGAATAAGAATTGCATTACTATATTTTACAAAATTATGCAAACTAATAGTAAGGATTGTTTTAGGTGGAAGTTAAAATGTAAGATTTTTTTTTTATTAATAGTATAGATAAGCAAAGTAATAGTTTTACAATATTATACAAACTAATAGTATATGACTGTTTTAGGCGGAAGTTAAAATATAAGATTTTATTTTTATTAATAGTATAGATAAACACTAAATTATCACATATTCATATTGTTATGGTAAAAAAAAAAATCATATATTCATATTGAATGAATTGTGGATTATCACAATTCTTTATATTTATTTATTTTGAGTACTACTGACTCTGTTACAATGTACTATCTGTAGCTAAGCACAAAGAGTCAACAGTAGCCTCCACTGAAGCTCGAACCCACTCCTATCATCCATGTTAACCGGAACACTGGATGCCACTAGACCACAAGGTCGTTGGCTCTTTATATTTATTACTAGTTATCAAACGCGCGTTGCACGATTAAACCAATGTCCAATGCGTATTTTTAAATTAGTGTTCATTAACTGGTTAAAGTAGTCATATAATAATGAGAGAGAAAAAAAATCTTAAATTAATAAAAATCAAAGAAATAGTCTCGATACTTATATATTTTAATAAAACATAACGAAATTGTAAATAGCTAAATTATAACTAAAGTAAGTAGAAACAAATAAACCACTTACATTGGAGCAAATGGCGTGTCATCATTGTCACTTGTTTGGACACCGGTTCGACCATTTAAAATCCATGTGTAATTGTATTTGTGATCAAGTACTTTATAGTTCGTCCGGACAGGTTTGACAATGACATTTGAGATGATGTACCATTTGTTGGTTTGTAAAGTGATATCATACATTCTAACGTCATTATCAAACACTATTGATTGAATCCGAGTTCCTTGCATTTAGATATAACATTTACAATGATGTTGAAGGTGAATGAGAGCATCTTCATAATAATAATAATAATAATAATAATAATAATGAGAAATTTTTTACTATTTACTTACAGTTTCATCCTCAAAGACGATGAACATATACTTTGAGAAATACGTTCATAAAGGATGTTATGGAATAATATAATGGGAACCACAACATTATATGCAATGATACAAGTATAGATGAACAAATTATACAATAGATATATTTACATAATGATATGAGAACCACAACATTACATACAAGGATACAAGTATATATGACCAGATTATACAATATTACAATAGATATATTTGCATAACGATATTGAAGTTATACTAATTAATGAGTATACCATCATTGATTTTTTAAAAATAAAAACTGTAATCATTATGAGTACAAATACAAATAATATAATTAGCGTGATAATATTTTGACAATAAGTAGATGATAGTGTGTTGCAGAATATGTTATGTTTAGTTTTGGGTGAATACCAGTGAGAAGGGGGAGGGGTTTATATACTGTTATTTGGGTAGAATAATGATTTAGTTAGGAGTCTATACAAAATTGTATTATAAAATCCTATTAAGATTTCAATATTCTAATTTTAAGTTAGGAATCTATACACAGTTGTATTATAGAATATTGCCAATTTGTTTGAAAACTGCAAGTCTGCAATAAAGAAACAAATTGCCTAAAAAATTTAATATTAAACTTTCGTTATATTTAACGGAAAAAATTTGGTAAAATTATAAATGATTAGGATATATTAGAAATTTAATAAGAGGTTGCACAATAAGAAGAACACAAAGTACAATATATTATAGCAGACTATTACACCAACATTTTTTTAGTTCCAGTTAAGGGTCTAACATTATTGGCTCTTATTATAAGTGTAGATGTTGTCGTGAATTAGTTAAATTAATCAACTTTGTTTAAATAGTACTACCTCCATCCCAAAATGGTTGTCTGGTTCGTTTAACGAGGCTTGACTGAAGCAATTTTTAATCCAATTTTCATATTATTAAGTTTAGCATTAATATATAAAATTTATATATTTAGAAACTACATTAAAAGTACTATTAAACACAAAAAAAATTAAATTTAAAAATAATAAAAAATTACTAAAGAAAATAAGCAAAGAAGGAAGAGTTGGTTTGACCAACGAATAGTAAATATGACAGGTAAAATGGGACAGAGGGAGTATATATTTAAATATAGGGAACTCGAGTTCAACCAATAGTGTTTGATCACGACATTGGAATGTATGATATCACTTTACAATTCAATTTCTTGTATACTACGGAGTATTTCAAATGCTATTGTCAAATCTGCGCGACGTAATTACAAAGTTGATCAACAAACAACTATACTTGAACTTTAAACGGTAAGACCATTAGGTTTAAACAATTGATAATGATGACACCCTATCAGCTCTAATTAAATAAGTTTACACATCATTTTTTAAATTTTATCAATATATAAAAATTTTAAAAAAAATTTGTAAGTTAATTTTTACTATGTGGTTATAAAAGATGGAATTTAGGTAGTGGATTTAGAATTGTGGTAGGTGCACGTGACAACTTGCAAGTCTACTTCCGTGCTTCAACTTGCTCATGTTTCTCTCACGGACGATATATGAACAACTTTTCTAAATTTCCATTTTTCAGCACAAGAAAAAAATGTATAAAAATAAAGAAAAAATATTTTTCTCTACTAAAATTATAATATCTGACATGATTTCAATTTAAAAAAAAATATTTGCATTGGCTACCCACTTAATAATTAAATAAAAAATTTAATACAATAATAACATGCTAAGAAGTAAATGTTATATAGTGATTTTTGTAATCCAACTATAAAATAATCTTTTCTTTTAAACTATAAAACACTCTTTCTTCTATTCTCCCAACTATAAAATAATATTAAAACCATAACTGGTTGCTGAAATTAGAGGGCAAAACTGTTAAAAGGAATTAATTAAAGAAAATGACATTTCAGTAATACATATTCAATTCATCCATCTACATAACTGCTTTTTTGGTCTACCCAAGTTTCTATTCTGAAACATAATCACTAATCCTCTAACTGAATTGTAAGTATCTCTAAAGATCAAACCCCTTTGGTTAATTTAACCTTTATTTTTCTTTTAATTTTTAAAATCAATTTTTGAAGAGAAAATAATCATTTTTAGTCTCTCGATTATAATACATGTATAACTTTTGAACCTTGGCTATTAAAATTTTTAAATTAGTTGCATGACTATTTAATTTGTATTACATTTGGTCATATTGTTAAATTTTTCGGTTAAGTTGCCGGTGACGGACTAATTTATTTAATTTTTATTTTAAAAATTATTTTAATAAATTTTAAATTATAAAATATTAAAAAAAAAAGAAAAAAAAAAGAGAGGACACAGGAGGGGGAACGCCGGTTCCCCCCTCGGAGACGAAGAGACTCAAGAGAGCTCTCTTCTGGAGATGAAGGGGGAGGGGAAGAGAGAACGTCAGCAACTCCCCTCCTCCTTCATGGCCGGAGACGAAGGATGAGGGTGAGGAGTGGTCGGCGTTTTTTAAATTTTTAAGTTTTTAAATATAAAAATTATTAAAATACTTTTTAAAATAAAAATTAAATAAATTAGTCGGTTATCATATCGGTGACTTAACCGGAAATTTGATCGAAAATTTTAACGGTAGGACCAAATGTGATACAAATTGAATAGTCATACATCTAATTTGAAAATATTAATAGTCAAGGACCAAATATGATACAAATTGAATAGTCATGCATATAATTTGAAATTTTAATAGTCAGGGACTAACATTGATACATGGATTATAGTTGATGGACTAAAAGTGATATTTTCTCATTTTTGAACCGGAGACTTTCATCATTGCATAAAATTTGGATTGGAAGTGCTACATTTGGTCACATGTAGACTGTGACTTATTGTATTTCTAAGAGATTCACATTGAAACATTATGCAAAGACATTTCCTATCAGATAAGTCGTAGTCTACATATGACCAAAAATAACATTTCCAATCCGAATTTTATATAATGATGATAACATGATTTAAAATTTGATAAAAGAAAACAAAAAAAAAACATTCCAAGGCTTAAGAGATGGATTGAATAGATTGTGTCAACGAAATTCAATGCAAGTGAGGAGACACTTCGAGAAGAAATGAAATTATATATCTCGATACACAAATGATTTGAGAACATGACACACATGTTTTCTTCTCTTGACTGTTTGGTAACCTTAGCTGAAAAGTTAGCTGAAAGTTGAAAAGTTATAAACTCAAAGTTGAAATCTGAAGAGTTGTTAACCTAGCTATTATGCTTAAAAGTGTTTGGTAAAATTAACTTTTTGATAAGCTAATAAATGTAAAAAGACTAAAAAGAACATCTTCATAAAATTTAAATAGTTTTAAATTTAAATAAGTTTGTTTACATATTAATATTAAAATATAAATTAATGAAATCAATATACTTTAATAAAATATAAAGTAAGAACGTATATTTGAAAATATATAAAGTAAAACAAAATGTTTATAATTCATAAAATTAGTTCATATTCAAACGCAAATGTCAAATTGAAATTACAACCACACATATTGAAGAGAAAATGCCAAAACAATTTTAATTGCGAGAGATAAAGAATGTCATTTATTTAAAATAATAAGGATAAGGATGGAAAAAAGTTAAAAAGCTACTAGCTTATTTTTGAAAAGCTACCTAGGCTCTGTTTGGCAGAGCTTATTTAGAAGCTTATAGCTTATTTTAAGCTACTAATAAGCTATAAGCTCTGTTTGGTAATGTTATCAAAATAAGCTAGTAGCTTAAAATAAGAGCTTATTTTGAAACGCTAATTGGGGTAGCTTTTCAAAATAAGCTAGTAGCTTTTTAACTTTTTTCCATCTTTATCCTTATTATTTTAAATAAATGACATCCTTTACCCCTCTCAAGTAAAACACTTTTGACATTTTCTTTTCATTATGTTTGGTTGTAATTTCAGTTTGATATTTATGTTTAAACATTAATTTTTATATGAACTAATCTTATGAATTATAAATATTTTTTATTTACTTTATATATTTTCAAATATATGTTCTTACTTTATATTTTATTTAAATATATTGATTTTATTATTTTATATTTTAATATATAAACAAACCTATTTAAATTTAAAATTATTTAAATTGTATGAAGATGTCCTTTTTAGTCTTTTTACATTTATCAATTTATCAAAAAGCTAATTTTACCAAACACTTTTAAGCATAACAGCTAGCTTAACAGCTCTTTAGATTTCACCTTCGAGCTTATAGCTTTCCAGTTTTCAGCTACCTTTTCAACTAGGTTTGCCAAACATAGCCCTAAAGTAACTTTTAAAATAAGCTCTTATTGTTTCCAAAAAAAAAAAAAAAACTCTTGTTTTAAGGTACTAGATTATTTTGAGTACATTACCAAGCATAGCTTATAGCTTATTAGTAGTTTAAAATAAGCTATAAACCCCTAAATAAGCTATGCAAAACAGAACCAAAATAAAACTGGTGTATGAAATATGAATTATAATTTCAAATAAGAGGTTGTTTGATTTGCCAAGCACCTTGTGCTCAAATGGCATGTAGTGGCCTCCCTCAAATGAAAGGTCATGAGTTCGAGTCTCAGTGGAGGAGATATCGAAATTGACTCATTGACTCTTTGTGCTTCAACAGGTTGAGAAAAGTATAGATGAACAGATACTACAATGTAATAGGGTCAGTTGTATTCAAAAAAAAAAAAAAAAAGAGGTTGTTTGATTTTGGTGAAACTTTTGACAAATTAATCTGTAAAATAGAATAAATATTAAAAATTAATAAAATGCTCGCAGGAATTCTTAAATTCTAACGCCGGCTTATATTTTTATCTATGTATCACAGAAACAAGATGTGGGAAATGGACAAATGGTAATTTCAAAAAAAATATTAGAAACAAAATGCGGGAACAAGTAAATATAAAAATTATATATATAGGGTCATAATCAGGTGTGCCCGCCCCTTAACGTGCGGTCAGTGTGGCCGCACCACTATGTATACAAATATACACCACTTAATGTTAGAAAATGCACCATACAAATATGCACAATTAGGTACGCATCACCCAAAAACACACCACTAGGTATATGAATATACACCACACAGTGTTAGCAAATGCACCATTAGGGACAGGGGGAGTTATGGTGCATTATTTTGGGTGTGTGGTGTGTTTTTTGGTGTTTTTGTGTATTTTTATTGTGGTGTGTTTTCTAACATTGAGTGGTGCATTTTCTAATATTGAGTGGTGCGAACCGCACCGACCGCACGGAAAGACGCGACCACATTTGAACATATATATATATATATATAGTAGAGTTCAGGTGCGACCACTCCTTTTCCTACGATCGGTGCGGTATACACCACTAGTATTAACAAAATACACCACTAGTGTTAGGAAAATGCAATACAAATATGCACCATTAGGTACGCATCACCAAAAACACACCACTAGGTATGCAAATATACACCACTAGGTATGCAAATATATACACCACATAGTGTTCGAAAGTAAAAAATAATGCATCATAACTCCCATGTCCCTAAATTGTGCATTTCCGAACATTGTGTGGTGTATATTTGTCTACCTAGTGGTGTGATTTTTGGTGATGCATACCTATTGATGCATATTTGTGTTGTGCATTTTCTAACATTGAGTGGTGTATATTTGTATACATAATGGTGCAGTCACACTGACCGCACGTTAAACGCGACCGCGCCAGTATTCTCCATTATTTTTTATGTAGGAAGCGCATTTCCTTTTTTTTTTTTTTTTTTAACTTAATTTTTAAATTAAATCTACTTCGGAATTAAAAACAAAATTCAGTTGAAACGAATTTTTGATTTCTTTTTAAATTGAGCTAAAAACAAAAGAATTTAGATGCGAAACGCGTTTCCAAAATTTAGATTAGTCTCATTTATCATTTATTTAAATATAATTTATCTTAGCCAGTATATTCCATTATTTTTTATATGCAGGAAGCGCATTTCCTTTTTTTTTTTTTTTTTTTTTTTGAATTTACTTAATTTTTAAATTAAATATACTTCGGAATTAAAAACAAAATTCAGTTGAAACGAGTTTTTGATTTTTAAAAAAAAAATTGAGCTAAAAACAAAAAAAATTTAGATGCGAAACGCGTTTCCAAACAACCAGAGATGCCATAAGCTTACAAAAATAAGGCCATTTATATTTTACAATTTTGTTTTCATTGAATAAGAAATAAAATAAAAACAAAAACAACCAGTCACGAATAAACGAGCTCCATCAAATCGTAGATGAAATTGGAAACTTGAATGATAAATCGCAACCAAATGTGGAACAAGTAGGCAAATAAATTAATGATTGCATAATCAAAAGTCAAAACCTGTAATTATTTTCTCCCTTTTTGGTTTATTGTTTTAAGTTCTTAACTTTTATATTGAATTAGTGTTATTTTTATTGAGTGTGCACTTACAGCATAATCTATTCATAGAATAAATTGTTAATTCGATAATATTTCTAAAAGTAGATGGATTCTATTGTTTGGTAAATTATCTTATTATTATAATCACAACTACCCCTTAATTTTATATTAAAATTTGCACATGATTTGGTTCCTGATTCATTTTGAAGATTTTTTTTTTTTTTTTGAAAGATTCATTTTGAAGATGAAAGTAAGAGTATAATGAAAAATTGAAAAGTATAAAACATGTGAGCATTTAATGAAATTTTTCATACAAAGTGTAAGGCTGTCATTATCCCTGCAAATTTAACATTGGCAATGTGACATAACAAGGGAGAGAAATATATTTTTTATATTTAAACTTATGTGTATTGACAAGGGAGAGAGAATTGGCTAAATTAGCAATAGGACAGAAAATTTGCTAATTTGTCATTATGTACCTTTTGTATTGTCAACCCACCTTTTGTTTACTTTCTTATTTTGATTATTTCATTTAATATTATTTTATTATTATGTTTATAATATAATAGGAAAGTGAGACTCATTTTTGTAATGGATGTGATAATTGACTTGACTTTGGGTTGATTAGCTAAGCAATATGTTTATGGGTTGATTATCACATGGAGTTGACGCTAGTTAGCTGCAATTGAGGGAGATCCTCAATTTGGGTGATCGAGAGATCTTACACCGGTTCTTCGAAGAAGCTCTTGATTAGCTAAGTTGTATATGTACATTCTTGAAGTCCTTCGTGTTCATCATTGTGATTCGGTATATTGCTTCCTTTGAGATCAGTGGGGAATCAGGTTAGTCATTTCATGTGATGTCCCCATACAATATTTCAGTATGGAATTGTAGTCATTGTCGTTAAAGAAACTGTAGTTTTAATCAATATTTATGTTATGAAATATTAATACAGAAAAATAACCAGTGCAAAAATACGAAAGGATTTTTCTTGGAGGGTGGTTAGCTTGAGTCGTGTACTCACTATACTATCCTTAAAACCTTATTTGCTACCTCCCTTGGTGCTAGGAACGTTGTAGCCTAGGTTTCCGAGGATAAAACAAGCTACGACTTCAAGTTTGAGCACTCAAACTATGAAACCGCCGAACAAGAACAAGGCTTTGTTCACAATTGGCTAGAAAGGAATAGAAACAGAGGTTTTGAGAGAGAAAATGATATTTCTCGTTGTGTTATGTGTTGTAAATCTGCTGCTTCTACTATCAACTTATATAGGAGTTGAAGGATTAAATAACATTTAATCATGACATTTAATCTGATAATGATAGCAGGCTTATAACCCCTGTAACAGTAGACCACTATTTGAGAATTGATTTAGAAAATTAAAATTGGAATTAATTCGAAATTAATTCCGCAACACATGAGATTTAATCTAATAATGATAACAATACATGCTTATAACCCCTGTAACAGCACACCACTATCTGAGAATTGATTTATAAAATTAAAATTGGAATTAATTCCGCAACAGATGAATCAAGATTCTGAAAGATCACTACCCGAATCGAACACGAGACGAGGCGAGACAACAAGGGGTTAAACCCGACCCGAGTTCATCAGATTACATGAACGGGCAACATCATTAGTGGCTCTGTAAATTAAAATTGGAATTAATTCGAAATTAATTCCGCAACAGATGAATCAAGACTCTATATTGAAAAAAATGTTATGAAAATTTGGCATAACCAATTTTTTGAATGACAATCGTGCCTGCAGGTGCTGACACATACGTGTCAAGCCTTTTCAGGCTCATTTTTGGATTTGATTTGCACTCCTACACGCGAGAGAGAGCCTTTATGCTATACAATTGACTAAGCTTAAGAAAGTTTCTTTTATAAATAGTGGTGTAGACCCACTTTCTACACCAATGTCGGACAAAAGCTTACTTTAATTTAAAGCTTTCCCCCCATTTTCCAACTCAAATGGGTCAACTTTGAAAACCAATTTCTCATTCACCCATTATCCGTTTTGAACGTACAATATATCAATCTTTTTCGCCTAGTTACGAAGAACCCGAATCCCTTTGACCTAACTCGAATTGGAAGTTGACCTCACATATATTTGTACAATAAAATAGCCACTAAAATTATCATTTTATGTTATTTTTCCAACAATTTCATCCGTCACCCACCTCCCATAGCCGAAGTCGAAGAAGTAGAAGTTTTTTAGATCTGAATTATTTCAGTATGAAACTGTTGTTGCACTACTCTTTTGAACAATATCATATACAGAGTATTACTTTTTCTCATCAGAGAGCTTGGCTAAGTTTCCTCGAAGAATAAATGTTTCATCTAGCACGTAAGGTCAATCTCAACTTTCCTAATAAAAAAAGGAAAAAAATCGCAGGCAGATCCGTGTGACCCACCAACCTGCGTGAAGCGGGTTAGGGCCACACAAAGCGTAATCCGCAAGTCGACCTGCAAAACATTAACTCGCGGTCGGATGGACCGGCCCCCTTTGACAATCCTAATTAATCATAAACTAAACTGATTTCGTTTACGTTATCCAATGACTTATAATAGAAAATAGAAATAGTATTGAATTATTTAGGTAATAAAAAATTTCCAAAATGAGTTTATGTCCAAAATGTTAACCAATTTAGGTAATAACTAATAAATGTAACTTAATTTCAAAAATGGTACATTGATTATTGACATTTATTAAATTTTATTCTCAACTTACAATTGTATCATAAATGGCGCATTGATTATTAACATTTACAAATTTTAATCATTGACTTTCAATTTAATTATAAATCGTCCATTTGACTATTAACTTTGTTTCTAATTTAATCCTCCAATTGGATATTCATTTAGTAAATATTAAACTTATGGGTAATAATGTAAAAATGGATAATAAAAAAAGTAATAAATTATGTAATTCAGGGTAATTGTGTATTTCCTTGTAAAAGTTGCAAGCAGACGATGTGTGTCACATGACGCTTGCCATTTCTCCGGCGGCTTTGGATGGTTGTTGCACGTGTATTATGGGCAGTGCACAAGCTTTTCTGCCGTTACAAATACCCAATTTTGAAGATCGAATATCTTTGCATTTCCTCATTCTTTGGAACTCAAACTCTCTCTCTCTTTCTCTCTCTCTCTCCCTCCAATCTCAAAGACTTATAAACGCCTCCGTGACCGTTATATTCAACAAATTCTGAGGCGTTGATGCTCGATCGCTCATCGCCTTTCTGCAGGATTTCTACGATTCAGGTTTCTCTCTCTCCCTCTCTCTCTCTCTCCGTGCATGGATGCCTACGTATAATGCCTAAAAGTTTCTCTCTCTACTTAAAGCTCAATTTTGAGATGAGAACTGGAAAATTTTGAAAAGAGTACGTTCATATGTGAATTCGATTTGAATTGCAATAGCGTATATTTCTTGACCACTAGTCAAATACTCAGATATATGACGGCCACAACTATTCTCCGCCGCCGCCGCCGCCGCAAGTTTTTTTTTTTTTTTTTTTTTTGACTAATTTCTTTGACAAATTTAATTCTCCGTAATATAGCCATGAATTCAGTTAGTGATTACATTTTACCTTTTCTTCACTAATTAATGTGCAGTAATTATTGGCTTTCAAAAAAAAAGTGCAGTAATTATTGTATTATGGTTGTTCACGTAAGGATTCATGTTTGACTTCTGATATTTTAATAAAATCTATAAAATTAAAAATATCATGGATATGATTTAATAGAGCCAGTATGACACCGGCATAACTTTTGCTCGTTAAGAAAGTATATATGGACAAATATTATATTGTAATACAGTTAGTATAACACTTTTTTTAAAAAAATATTTTTGATGGTAATCCTTTTTTTATTTTTTTAATTTTTATTTTATCATTATACATTTATCCAATGTCGTATTTATTTTGATATCAACCGAGAATCCCAGGCAAGATATCCTTCTTATCCAATAAATAAGCTTCCCTTTGACGACGTTACTTCATTGCCTCTTTCACGGATTCACAACAACATCAATATGATTACTCAAAATAACTACTTTAATATATTATCACTAATATATTGTAGATTTGTAGTAATCCTATCCACTAACAACGGTTCAGGTTGAAAATAGAATAATAATCCCGAGAATAAACCTATTTTGATTCTTAAAATTTTCAAGAACAGCTTAATTTAGTAAATATGATGGATAATTTTTATATTTTGAATGTTTATTGTATTTCGATTATATTACTTAATTCAACCAATACTAGCTATAATACATTTCCTCAAAATTCATTCTATCAATCAAGGCTGTCCTAATTGGTTTAGGAATCAAACACGTACTCCGTGTATGTATAATTCATCCTATGAACCAAGATTGTCCTAATTGGTTTAGGAATCAGACACGTACTCCCTGTATGTATATATAATTCATTCTATGAACCAAGGTTGATGCAATTGGTTTAAGAATTAAAGTACGGTTATGTATATACACTGAAACGAAGCTGATCAGAATCAAGAATTGGTTGTTCCTGATAATTTTGTAGTGCAGGAATGGGGTCCAATGGTACAGTGGTGTGTCCGGCGCCTATGAAGGCCACATCAAATGGGTCGTTCCAAGGGGACAGTCCTCTGGACTATGCACTTCCCCTGTTGATCCTGCAGATATGCCTGGTGGTTGTACTCACTCGACTCCTTGCCTATCTTCTCCGCCCGCTCAGGCAGCCCCGCGTCATAGCTGAGATTATCGTAAGTTGATTTCTGGATAATCATAATAATACCCTAACCACAATCTTATAAGTTCAACTCCCAGCGGAACTGGATATTAATCTTCTTAGTTTAAGTCAGTCAGTTATGGATAATTTAGGCTGATTTTTCGTGTATAATTGTTTATATGGTTGACTTCAAGAATCACATAGCTATGACCCAGTTTGCTGTTGTGTAATTTACGCGTCTTTACATGGTTCTAAATATTTTTCTATTAAATTTTGATGGCAATGCTTGAGGACTCCATATTTAGCTAGTGTATACATTAAGCTTCTAGGCTGTTTCTTCAGGAAATTTGCCTTTAGTTAGTCACTCAAGTTTGGAATCCTGGCACGAGGCTTTGTGCAAGTGCAGCGCACTCTATGCAGGAAACACAAACTGGATAATAATAATGATTTAATGGAAATTGTTTAGGTGGTTAATGAAGTAGAGAAAAGTTGTTAACACAACTGTTTGTTGGCTTAACTGTCTATCAGCCTCCATAATATTTTACTATATGAGTTGACTATTTTCACACAATTCAACAAGAGAACAAGAATTATAGTGATAATGAACGTTATTTGCAGTGATGGAAACAAGAATTTGAGTGTTGATTTTGTTATGGCAGGGAGGTGTTCTACTTGGTCCATCTGCTTTTGGGCGCAGCAAAACCTATCTGAATGCTATATTCCCACCAAAAAGCCTCACTGTATTGGATACCCTGGCAAGCCTGGGCCTGCTCTTCTTTCTTTTCCTTGTTGGCCTTGAGCTTGACCCGAAATCTCTTCGTCGCACTGGAAAGAAAGCACTGAGTATTGCCCTTGCAGGAATCAGCTTGCCTTTCGGGTTAGGAATTGGGACATCTTTTATACTCAGAGCAACAATTGCCAAGGGAGTGAGTCAAGGCCCGTTCCTGGTGTTCATGGGAGTTGCCTTATCTATCACTGCTTTCCCTGTTTTGGCTCGTATCCTGGCTGAACTCAAGCTTTTAACAACAGATGTGGGGCAAATGGCCATGTCAGCTGCTGCAGTTAATGATGTGGCTGCTTGGATTTTACTTGCTCTTGCTATTGCTTTGTCTGGTACTGGTCATTCTCCCCTTATCTCATTATGGGTACTTATGTGTGGAACTGGTTTCGTGCTACTTTGCATACTCGTCGTTCCTCGTATATTCAAATGGATGGCATCACGCTGTTCGGAGGGCGAGCCAGTGGACGAGATATATGTGTGTGCCATATTGGCAGCTGTGTTGGCTGCTGGATTTGTGACTGATACTATAGGAATTCATGCCCTGTTTGGGGCTTTTGTGATTGGAGTTCTTGTCCCTAAAGACGGGCCATTGGCGGGCGCCCTAGTGGAGAAAGTTGAGGATCTAGTTTCAGGGCTATTCCTTCCATTGTATTTTGTGTCTAGTGGGTTGAAGACCAATGTAGCTACCATTCAAGGGGCTCAGTCATGGGGACTTCTTGTTTTGGTCATATTCACAGCATGTTTTGGAAAGATTCTTGGCACCATTGTGGTTTCAACCTTGTGCAGGATGCCTGTTCAGGAGGCTATTACTCTCGGTTTCTTGATGAACACCAAAGGCCTAGTCGAGCTCATTGTCCTCAATATCGGGAAAGATAGAGGGGTATGTATATATTTTAAGCCCTTTACCGAACAAAATTGTATTGATTCTTGAATTTCTGTTGTTTGATTGATTGTTCAATTGCATTGCAGGTATTGAATGATCAAACATTTGCCATTATGGTTTTAATGGCTCTGTTCACGACGTTCATCACGACGCCTATAGTTATAGCACTGTACAAACCAGCCAAACTAGCTGTGACTGAATACAAGTTCAGAACGATACAAAGGAAGGATCCAAGCAAACAACTCCGGATCTTGACCTGTTTCCATAGCAGAAGAAACATTCCTTCCTTGATCAATTTGATCGAGGCGTCTCGTGGCACTGAGAAGAGTGGAGGGTTTAAGGTGTATGCAATGCACTTGATGGAGCTCTCTGAGAGGTCATCTGCAATTCTGATGTGCCACAAGGCTAGAAAGAATGGACTTCCATTTTGGAACACTGGAGGAGAGCCTGCTGATTCCACAGAGATTGTGGTTGCATTTGAGACATTTGAGCATCTCAGCAAGGTGTCGATACGCCCGAGCACAGCAATCTCTGCAATGTCTAGCATGCACGAAGATATTATTGCGAGCGCGGAGGGGAAGAGGGTTGCTATGATCATCCTCCCCTTCCATAAACACCAGAAAATCGATGGGCATTTTGAAACAACCCGAAATGAGCTCAGGCATGTGAACCGAAGGGTTCTTGAGGGCGCACCGTGTTCAGTTGGTATCCTGGTGGATAGAGGTCTCGGTGGAACGTCTCACGTGTCTGCTAGCAACGTGGATTACACCATCACCGTGTTGTACTTTGGAGGCCACGATGACCGTGAAGCCCTGGCTTATGGCGCCCGAATGGTGGAGCACCCTGGAATTTGTTTAGTCGTGGCTCGGTTCATTCTTGACCCCGAGACTGCTGGGACAAGTGTGACATTAGACGTGAGCCCGAATGGTAGCCCCGAAGAAGAAAAGTCTCGAGATGAAGACTTCCTCGCTGGTTTCAAGCTCCGCAACTCCACAAACAGCTCGGTGAAATACGAGGAGAAGGTGGTGAAGGACGCTGCAGAGACGATGGAAGCCATACGGGGATACACCCGCTGCAATTTGCTCGTGGTTGGGCGAATGCCCGAGGGGGAGATAGTTGCGGCCATGAACAACAAGAGCGAGTGCCCGGAATTGGGACCTTTAGGCAACTTGTTATCTTGCAAAGAGTTTTCAACCACGGCATCGGTTTTGGTGGTGCAGCAGTATCGTAGAGACTTATCAAAGAATGGTCACAAGGAAGAGGACTCGGCAGATGGTGAATATGAGTCAACTTGAGTTCACAAATTCATCAACGTACTCCAGCGACCTTAGTATACATTTCATTTCTGCTTCATATTTAATGCCTTTCTGTAAGATTTGGCAAACAATATATTGGTGTTGTAAATTAATTAATACAGCTGCAATTTGGGATTTGTCTTTAGTTGCTACTTTGCTAAAATAAACCTTGTGCCATATCTGCAAGTAGATCAGACACAAAGATAATGTGCTTCCTTCACTACTCATTTGGCAAAGTCTAAAACTTAGTGCGTGAATATAAAGTCTCACTTAATATTACCAAGAGCAAATTGTCATTTTGGTCCACCGACTATAGGGGTCCTCTTAATTTCAGTTCATGACTTTCAAAAGTGTGCATACCATGACTTTTCAATTTGTATCAATTTTGGTCACTCCGGCCAAATTTCGCCGGAAAATTTTAAAAGTTAAAATAACGAGGGTATTTTAGTCATTTCACATTTTTTTCTTCTTCTCCGGCGAATTCTTCTTCTTCTCCAGTGACTTCTTCTTCTCTGACGATGCAAACTTAGGTTTTTTTTTTTTAATTTTGGTTATTCTTCTTCTCCGCCATTGTTGCTCTGCATCGCGCCGCCGTCGCCGCCGACGAATGCTCTTTACATACGCCGAACAGGAAGGAAGGATCGCCATCGCCGCTTGCTGCTTCCACTGCCGTCACCAGCTCGCCGGAAAAACAGGGGAGAACAAGGGTGTTGCTACTGTACGCCGAAGTAAGGAGACGAGGAGCTTGTTCACGTCGCCGATCGCCGAGCACCATGCTATTGTCGGAGCTTCACCGGAGGAGAAGGTTCACAGCTTTGGGGTCGAGAGAGGAGGGTGAGCGAGTAGGAGATGGGTGTGCCATTGCCGCCGGAATTCTTATTGCCGTTGCACTGACCATCGTGTTGCTTGCCGCCGACGGGAGAGATACGAAGAGAGGATGGTGCAGTTCGAGACCTATGGTTGCTTGGTACGTTGACGAAGGAGGTCTCCATTGTTATGGCTGCCTTTGGACGAAAGAAAGAGAGGGGAACGGAGAGGCAGAGTTGAAGTCACCGGAGAAGAAGAAGAATTCGCCGGAGAAGAAGAAAATAATGTGAAATGACTAAAATACCCTCATTATTTTAACTTTTAAAATTTTCCGGCGAAATTTGGCCGGCAATTTGGCCGGAGTGACCAAAATTGATACAAATTGAAAAGTCATGGTATGCAATTAACACTTTTAAAAGTCGTAGACTGAAATTAAGAGGATCCCTATAGTCAGTGGACCAAAATGGCAATTTGCTCTATTACCAATAGAGTGAGACTCAATTTCTCTCATAAACATTGAGAATTTGGGTTTTGATTGTACTTCTTGTGGACGGGATTAAATTGAGTTTTCTGTGCATAATATGATATAGTCGGGGCAAGTAGCCAAGTATAACAAACATTTAAAATATATATATTTGATTATATATATATATATATATATATATATATATATAGGGAAGGGAGCTCATCTAGGGAAGGCTCTATATATATATATATATAGAAATCTGTTCAAATGTGGCCGCGCCTTTCCGTGTGGTCGGTGCGGTTCACACCACTCAATATTAGAAAATGCACCACTGAATGTTATAAAATGCACCACTGAATGTTATAAAATAAACCACAATAAAAATACACAAAGCACACCACACACCCAAAATAATGCACCATAACTCTACCTTGCCCCTAATGGTGTGTGTACCTAACGGTGCATATTTGTGTGGTGCATTTTCTAACATTGAGTGGTGTATATCTGTACACGTAGTGGTGAGGCCGCACTGTTCACACATTAAGACGCGACACACTTAAACTCTACCCTATATATATATAATAGGGAAGGGAGCACACCTAGGGAAGGCTTGTATAAAATAGCTTGCAGCCGCGGTGCTGCAACCATAGCAGTAAATCTGCTAAGAATGCATATCAATATACAGAAATGCGTAATGCGTAGTAGTAGTACTAATATAATAATAATAATAATATTATTATTATAATATTTTGTATAAGGGTATTTATATGTCTTTTAAACCAACCAAGCATTGCAATAACATTCCTAAAGTCTATTCCTTCAGTGAACTAAACAGTGGAATACAAATCGCATTCTATTCCATGTCTATTCAAATCTTCATGGAATAGCATTCTTATTCTCTTAAAATTGTTTCCATGAACCAAACATGTATTCCCTTAGAACAATGAATCTTAAGTGTTAAAATGACGTATCTTAACTCTTAATATCGTGGACCTTCAGTTTATAACAATAGCGCACCTTAAGTGATACAAAGAAGCATCTTAAAAAGGAAAACGACGCACCTTAAGCAGAAAAACATGCACCTACAGCTTTAGACCAACGCACCTTAAGTTATCAACTAAAGAACTGACGTACTTTAAATAAGGAAAACCACGCATCTTAAGCACAAAACATATGCACCTTAAGCACAAAACATATGCACCTTAAACACAGAACTTACGCACCTTAAGTTACTGCGCGCACCTTAAGCACAGAAACAAGACACCTAAACAAGGAACACGACGCACCTTAAGCACAAGACCTACGCACCCTTAAGCAAAAATCTCACGCACCATTAGTTTGACCCATATAGAAAATTACATAATTGTCACTGCATTTTTTTAAACGTTTTTACAAAATCAATGGCTCTCCTCTAACCGCACAACTACACCTGAGAAGCCCTACCGCACCGTCCACTCGCTAACTAAATTATATATATATATATACACACACACCTACAACCATATATTCACCAAAGATATTACTCTGAAGGTCAATTGCAAGTTGCTACTAACCACGTTGCAACTTGCAATTAACCTTCATGACACAACTAACCACGTTGCAACTTGCAATTATTATATAGTTTACAGTTAGTTAGTAAATATGTCCACACTCATGAACTGATATACACAGTACTAATATTATTACATAATATTGGGGACGCTCAGTAAAATGCATAAATCAGTTTGCGTGTTGCACACATTTACTTAGGGTACTATGGTTTAATTTCTATTGCACACACTCATGGACGGATACTATGGTTTATATATAGGGAAAATGGCATCTTTAGTCCCTGAGTTATAGGGGTAGTGTAGACTCAGTCCCTAAGTTATGGTTGTATGCGAGTTTAGTCCCTCAGTTATTCACAAAGTGGCGAGTTTAGTCCCTGGACATTGAATTTGACGAAAAAATTAAAAAATATTCAAAATTTGAGGGGTAAAATAGGAAATTCACATTTTATTATTATTCTTATATCAAAACCACTTTTACAACATTATTTTTCACTTCTTAGCCTAATTATTTTCAAGATTTTTCATTTTTAAAAGCATTTTAATAACTTTCAAATGACTTATTAGTAACCTGACTCTAGTATAACACACTTAAAACCTAGCACAAATAAAGAAATGCATGATCATTGTATTTAGGTGTATGAAACACACTATCCTAACAAGTTTTTATTTTTTTACTAAGCAACAAATGTAATACAATTAAAACTTTTGAGATTTTTTTACACACTATCGTATCTCAAAAGTTTAATTTTATTACATTTGTTACTTAGTAAAAAAATAAAAACTTGTTAGGACAGTGTGTTTCATACACCTAAATACAATGATCATGCATTTCTTTATTTGTGCTAAGTTTTAAATGTGTTATACGAGAGTCACGTTCCTAACAAGTCATTTGAAAGTTATTAAAATGCTTTTAAAAATGAAAAATATTGAAAATAATTAGGCTAAGAAGTGAAAAAATAATGTTGTAAAAGTGGTTTTGATATAAGAATAATAATAATATGTGAATTTCCTATTTTACCCCTCAAATTTTGAATATTTTTAAATTTTTTCGTCAAATTTAATGTTAAGGGACTAAACTCGCCACTTTGTGAATAACTGAGGGACTAAACTCGCATACAGCCATAACTTAGGGACCGAGTCTACACTACCCCTATAACTTAGGGACTAAAGATGCCATTTTCCCTTATATATATATATATATATATATATATATATATAAACATAATAAGTGTGAATGAAGGTTATACCCTTCATTTATGTCCGTTTTTTCCGTTAAGCTTTTTTATACATTATGCTATAAAAGTTGTACTTTACAATAGTTTAGACAAACATACCCCTACCGTTATAACTTCTGTTATCTTTTCCACTATTGTAGTAGACATGCACATGCATTCACTATATATTTTCTTATTTTTTTCAATAATAATAATATATGCACATTATATATTGGATTTATATGTTAGTTATTTCGTAAAATACAAATATAAAATTTATAAAAAATATTTTACTTCATATATAAATATGTTGAACTCATATTGCAAATAGGAATGATAGTCAAACTTGTAATTTAATTTTGTGATTACATAATCAACAACATGACCAATTCAACTTACTAAATTACCTTGCTAAACTCACATTTATTATCTCATTCTTGTCTTTTACCGTTCTACATTAGTACACTAACCAAAAGGCATATTCCTTAGCCAAAGTCCATTATTATTATAATAATTGGAATTAAAAATGCAATTTGGCTATTTAAGTTGCTATTTAATCCCCAGCACTGAATTGTCAAACCTTATTAACCAAAGCCTCAGCTCATCCTCCTAATTAATAATACAAACTCATCGTAATCCTTATCGTCTTGGTGATGGAGAAATCTCTTACTCCGATCATCCTCTTCTTCTTCCTTCTCCTCCTGGCTTCTTGTTCTGAAATGGCAGACTCGACGACCATAAAAGCCGACAAGCCGTGCAAGCGCCTAGTACTGTATTACCACGACATCCTCTTCAACGGCACTAACGTTTTCAACGCAACCTCTGCCGCCATCGTCAAAGAGCCTAACCTCGGCAGCCACCACTTCGGGCTTATGGTCGTATTCGACGATCCCATTACTAAGGATCGCCACCTTCTCTCGCCGCCCATTGCTCGAGCTCAGGGCTTCTATTTCTACGACATGAAATCTACTTATAATGCATGGTTTGCGTATACTCTCGTATTCAACTCTACCCAATACAATGGGACCATTAACATCATGGGAGCCGATATGATGGGCGAGAAGACTAGGGACCTGTCTGTGGTGGGTGGAACTGGAGATTTCTTCATGACTAGAGGCATTGCCACCTTCTTCACTGATGAGCTTGAAGGCAATGACTATTTTAGGCTTCGGATGGATATTAAGTTGTATGAATGTTACTAGCAAGGTTGTGTTTTGGCCTGGGGAGTTTCAAAAAGTATTTTTCATGTCTGATTTGATGTGTTTTAGTTTGGTTAATAAGGTCTGTGGTTCTCTTTACTGATTGCTCCAACCTGCAGCAGTTGCTTTCTTCGCCCAGTGAACTCTATTCTTACATTGCTTACCCCATTGATTCATGCAAATTCGTGATGTCTACTTTAAATAATTACTCTATTGGGCTAGTTCCACGATCGGTTAATTCAGCCGCTCACTCTCTTGCTTCCTTAGCATTCTCTTACAGTATCACTTTGTATTGAGATTCTGTTTATTTCTACTTTGATTTAATTTACCGTTTTATTAGTTTTCAAAAAAAAAAAAAAAAGAAGGTTTAAATAAAGTTATTTGTAGTTCAATTTTTTTAATAGCAAGTTTATTATTAGTTTATATAAAATTTATATATTAAAATGTTATTAAAACACAAAAAAAAGTTTAAATTTAAAAATTATAAGAAAATACTAGGATAAATAAATATGAAATGAGATAGGGTACTGAAGTAGCTTTTTATTTATTTATTATTTCTTTTATGAAACTTGACTTCTCATAATATTTTTAAAGAGTTAATACCGATTTTGATCCCCCGGTTATTGAGTAATGCTTAATTTAGTATTTTACTTTGAAAATTAGTAAATTTGGTCCTCTGAAATTAAAACTCGCACTCAATTTGGTCCTCCGTTACAAAATCAATCCAAAAGCTGTTAAATTGAAGGATAAAATGGTTCATCCACTATGTTTCAACCCTTTCTCCGGCTTGTCTGGTTTCATCTCCCTTTAGCCGGCGTTGTCTCTCAAATCTACTCTAATTCGAAGACGGGATTGAAGGCCAAAGGAATGTATAAAATGGCAGGATGCCGAGGCCCGGTCGAAGGAATGTCAAGTTTGATATGTTAATGATTTAAGGAAGAAATGAGAATTATTAGGGTGTGTTTGGTTGACAGGCCGATTTTGGTATAAGGTATGGGTATCAAAGTGATTCCGGAGATAGATGGGTCGTGGTGGGCGTAGCTTGGGATTGGGCAAACGTACATGCGTTGCTTCACTGAAAAGGGGGTGACACACAGTAGATTGACTAGATTGCCCATCAATTTAACTTTGGACGGATTTTGCAACAAATGACCAAATTGAGTGGGATTTTAAAATTAGAGGATCAAATTGGATAATTTTCAACTAAATTAAACAATACTCAATAGTGAAGTTAGAATTTTTTTTCCCAACTATTTGCGCAACCTCAATCAATTAGTTTAATGACTTAATTTTTTAATTTTATTTTTTTCCTTCTAGCTATAGCTATTGACTTTTTAGTTAAATTTACTAAACAGTAAACATATATGGGATCGTGGAGGGAGTCTAGCTCAATCGATATTTTTCTTTTCGGGTAGATTTGCTAAACGAAGCCTAGATAGGCATGCAGCCAAATGAAGATAAATTATGAGTGTATTATGATTTGTACCTTTGATGATTTTCTATTGCCTTTCATATTGTCGATTGCAGTGTTAGAAATTGATAATCGATAAATGTTTTCGTAGCGAACTATATTTTTCAATTAAGTATCATCCTAATATAGTAATATTATTAATAGTAGTCATTTACCAATTAATTATAAGGTCAATTAATCACGCCAAGCACCTTGTGTTCAGATGACACTTCTGTGGCTCTCCTTGAGAGAAAGTTACAAGATTGAACCTCAGTGGTGGGGTATTGACAATTTGAGCTCCAGCCTCCAGTGATGGATATTGACTCATTGGTATGTAACAGATAGAGAAAGTATAGAACATGTATTACCTAAATCACATGTCTCTATTATTTTACTTGATTACCTCCTTATGCATGGTTTTATTGGACAAGGGTCTACCATAAACCGGGTACATAAATATAGTATGGGGTAGGAAAATAACAATCTTATTATCAAGACATGAGGCCCAATAAAATATGTACAAAAGCTTAAGATACCAACCCAAGAACGACGGTCCAAAATAATAACTAAACAAGACAAAGGACTAATAAATAAATAAACCCAAATGTATTACCAAGAACTCAAACCCAGGTGTGCCAACAAGGGGAAGGAGACTAGACCACCTAACTAGAGGAGTCTTCGCGTCTTGAGGTGTGTCATATACTTACCATGTGTAAGCCATCCCAAACCTGTCAATCTCAATCAGACATGCGTCCCACGTAGTCCCTGTCGTCAACCGCCTCAACTACTTCCCCCAACCGCCAAATGCCACACGGAAACATGCCTGAGCTCCTCACAACAAGCTGTCCGTGAGGGGCACGGGTGCACACGCCAGGCATGCCCAACGCATCCGGTATGCGCCAAGGATGACCCGGGCGTGCTAGCTGCACACCCAAGCATCCCGGGCGAAGCCACCAGGCGCCGTCACCCCGAGCAATGTAGTAATAAATATAAAAAGTAGCTCCTTAGTTAACAAGAGATGGAGTGACTTGGTGGTTTGGGTTGCATGTGGCAAGAAGGAGGTTGTTGGTTTGATCTCTCTGGAAGCATTTTCCTTTACTTTTTTGCTCCAAGTCATGCCTTTCTGAGCCACCATGTCTTTCTAGCCCAACAAGATTTGGGCCAACCTCTTTCCTTCACCACCTTCATTTGGATCAAAACTTTCTCAATAAAATGGATCCCAACGTCCGATCCCATGGCCCCTTCACCTCCGGTATTCATTAGTATTTCTTTTCAATATGTTTTTGTGGCCTAACTTATTAAAAAAATTCAATACATAATTTTAATGATTCTGAGTTATTTTGCCTGGCGATATTATATTGTCCGACCACTAACTCATAGCTTTTCTCATGTATTAAAAGAAATATATATATCCATTCAGAGGAAAACTCATAACCATTATTCGAAATTGCGCTCTTGGTGGAATCCAACTTGTGATCCTAGTCTCTAAAATATCACAATGAAATAAATAAGCTTAAGTTGTTCATAGCTGATTGACTCAAACCATAAAGGTTAATAGACAACTCCGATAAGATGTCGAGATGCCAACTAATATCCTTTGATCATAAATTGAGGAGGGAAACATTTAGTTCGATTTGACAATGGCAGATCTGTAAAAAATATATATGATTATTTTAGTAGTTCATTTTAGACACTTATATATAAGTGCAAATATAATAAAAATAGTATGCATAACCTGGATTTATGAAACGGTTTGTCCTCGTAGTCCTTTGTCAACTAGCTAGGGTCACAAAGTTGAATTTACTCGGGTAAGTAAATACTCTTAGGTATAGAGATGTGACAATGTGCCTCGTCCCCGTTTGAAACAGGGACTGGGACGGGGAAAAATTTCGGGGATCGGGGACGGGGACACCCCTCCCCGCCCCGCCCCGTCCCCGAATAATTATTATAATTAAGAATTATATATATATATATATATATATATATATATATATATATATATATATATATATATATATATATATATATATAT